>NC_056733.1:264429090-264441590 GCF_019279795.1 Protopterus annectens
GTGGAGTTTTTTTTAGATGGTCAGCATAAGGCATCTGCTTTAGGCCTGTGATTCTTTTAGTGAGCTATTTCTGTGACCTTTCCAGTTGTTGCAGAGGTCTTGAGAGGTAGATACCAAACGAGGCATTGTATTCTATAATGGGTTTAATGAGGGATGAGTACAGTGGGACAATGACCTCCTTTTTTCCTGGATGAAAAGCCCATAGTGATGAGGTGTGCCACATAGAAGGATTTCCTGACTGTTGTGGCGATGTGGTTATTGAAGGTGAGACCACTGTCTACTTGTGTCCCTAAGTCTCTTATCACATTTTTCAGTGCCACGTATATGGTAATTCACGGGTACATGTTTTGTTCCCCAAAGGGGATAACTATACATTTCTTGGCATTGAACTTGAGCCCATGGCTCTGGCAACAAGCATCTATTTCTGTAAGGACCTTTTGTAGAATATCCACATCATTTGGGGATTCAATCATTGCTCCCAGTTTGCAGTGATCTGTGAACTTTGTTAGCCAGAGTCCCTTAGTGTTGGCCTGTACTTCAGAGAAGTAGATGCCAAACAAGAGCGGTCCCAGGACTGGACCCTGAGGTACTCCACTTGTCACTTGTCTGGAGCTGGATTTGGAGTCAGCCACTTTTACAGTGCGGGTTCTGTCAGTAAGCCAACTGGCAACCCATCGAGTGATGTAGGGATTAATGCCCAGCTTAGTAAGTTTATCTATGATTCCAGAGTGGGGGACGGTGTTGAAGGCCTTGGCGAGGTCCAGATAGGCTGTGTGGATCACCTTACCCTTGTCCACGGCTCTGGAGACTGACTCGAAGAAGTCAATCAGGTTCAGGAGACAAGATTGGCCCTTCACAAACCCAAACTGCATGGGGTCCAGTGTTTGAAGATTGCCAATATCTTTGTTTATAAGTTCCATGATAATACGTTTCATGACCTTGCAGATCAGGCTCATCAGATTGATGGGGTGGTAGTTCCCAGGATCCAAGGTGGATCCCCCCTTGTGGAGTGGGATAACTGTAGCTGTACGCGTCACATTTTACAAATGAGTATATTGTGTACAGCTATCTGCAGTCACTCCCTTTCCAAAGTACGTTCCATCCATTAGCCAAATTGTTGAAAAAGCAAGTTTGCATAAATTTTGTTTTGTAGTGAACAGCACTACAATATTTTCAGTGCTGAAGTCACACAAGGTTTTAAGTATGAATACCCCACATTTCAAAGAGAAGTCATGTATGTTGATATCTAACAGACTTATCTTACTTCCTGCCTGCCTTCCACTCACTTTCAAACGTGCTCTCCTCACTTGTTGTAGCATTGCTCTCCTACTGGGCATTGCTGGAAGCTAATCTAGGCAAATAGATGCAAACACATCATCTACTATAATACAGGCAGCATCTCTAGACATTGGAGCTCTCTGCTTTAAAATATTGCAAACAGCGTACCTTTCTACATCACACTGGTCTCTGCTATGGTTATGTTATACAGATTTGATTAATTCTTCTCCTGTACTTACACAAGCTGTGATAACTCTTCCTTTACATTTTCCAGTTATTTTCCCTTTTCAGCACCAGTATTTATAAGTCTTGGCAAACTTTTCCAGCTAATATACATAACCTTTGGTTATTAGCAATTGTTTTCCTCTTTGTGATTTTGTTGTTTGGTAGACTGTACCAAGCACTCCAGGCTTAGAAGTTACCATATTTGCCACTGTGTTTGTTGTACATTGTACAAAATGACACATATAGGAGACATATTTAATCAACTGTTCATATGAATTTGATTAGGTTTTTTCACTCATTTGAGTTTCATTCATATGTATTTTCAGACAAGTGGTGTTTTGCACGTGAGGTCACATTTTTTCGATTTAAGTGTAAATTCATTGTAAAGAAGAAGACCCATATATATATATATATATATATATATATATATATATATATATATATATATATATATATATATATATATATATTATATATTATATTATATATATATATGTGTGTAGAGAGAGAGATAGGCATATATAAAATCCTCACTGAGCATGAACTGCTTTTACTGGAACCTGAAGATTATAGCACGATCATGTGAAAGAATATACTGAGATACATTTCAAGTAATTCAGAAATAAATTTCAAGAGTACAGAAAAGCCTAAAAATATATATTTCAAACAACAGTACATTGTAGTTTGTAAGTCTGCTATTTACAAAAGTAAGAGTTTTTCTAATGTGTATTATAAATGAATCTGCATGTCCTCCCTGCCTTTGTGTGGATTTCCTCCAGGTGCTCTGGTTTCCTCCCACATTTCAAAGATACGCAGTAGGTGGTTTGGACACTCTAAATAAGCCCTAGATGTGAACATGTGCAAGTGAATAAGTGTGGTGCACCCTCTGAGCAGGGTTGGGCCTTGGGCTAGCAACCTGAGCCTGTAAAACCCATACCTGCTACAGAAACAATGAGAACTGAAAGGTGTTTGTTGCCTGATGTACCACATGGGGCGTTAATGGGAAAGACAGAGAGTGAGTGATTATAAATGAATATTACCATTCTAGAGAGCAAAAAGTAGAAGAATCTCCTAATAGGAGATGACTGATGCCAACAATTTGACTATTTCCAATGTGTCAACCTCTTTAATTAATTGAATCTGAATGAAATTGTTCCATTCCAAAAAGTTTTATAAATGTTCTACAAAAACCTTTACAAGAGCCATATTTATTCTTCTGCCATCTGAATTTCCAATATGCAGATTTCAATATTATACTATGTAGACACCCCAATGTTTATGGATATCAGCTGGGTATGATAACCATGTGTTTCCAAATGTCAAACATTCCTCTTATGCTGTACTGATGATGTCATAAGAAGACAGAAACATGCATGTCCACAACTAGAGGGGTTTGGCTTTAATGGCCTGAAATTGTCCATAAATAGACTTAAAAATGAAAGTAAAAGAAAAAGTCATGGACATTCAGAATTGCCATTTAGCTGAAACACCAGATATCCTTAAAGGGTGATTTGCATATAGCCCATGAGGCCTCTGATGCAAGAGGTTTAAGGTATTATACAGTTAGAAGTCTAGCTTTGCTAGATTTATCTTTTTGCATTTTTTTACTCAGTTGGTTATCTGTGTAACCTTTTTACTGTTTGTTTTAATATTATACTATTTGGAATTATAATAAACCTGTGATCAGACCTACCCCCATGTAACATATCTAGGAAGCCATATAAATGAAGTATAATGCCAAGGACCTATGTCAGTTTCTAGCCACACAAACTAGTAATACTTTTACAACATAATCTGATCCATAATATACCTGAAACTGGCTTGCCTCTAGCTATCACACAAGACCGAGTCCTAAAAGTGCTATCAAAAGCTAAAAATCCTGCATCAGTGGGTCCTGACACTATTTCCTGGATACATCTTAAATAGCATGAAGCATGATTTAGCCAGACCTCTAACAGCACTGTTCAACCTCAGCCTCCATACAGGTTTTGTTTCAAGTGACTGGAGGACAGCTACAGCCATTTACCTGCATAAGGGAGGACCTTCCACAGACCCAGGCAATTACAGACCCACACATCTGACCAGCCTGTTATGCAAAGCCATGGAAAGAAGTATCATGGAATTAATTAAACAGGACATAGGAAACCTCCAAACACTGGACCTGTCTCAGTTTGGATTCTACAAGGACAGGTCATGCTTGCTCAACCTGGTGGATTTTTTTTGAAAAGGTCAACAAAAGCAATGGATGAAGGCAAAATGGTGCACACTGCACACCTCAACCTGGCAAAGACTTTTGACAATTTCCCCATTCAGGCACAGTAGAAAAGCTAAATAAACTGGGAATAAACCCCTGTGTCACATACTAGATTGCTAACAGTCTCATGATAGGATTCAGATAATCGAAATAGGGGATGTTACCACCATAAAGCAACCAGTTACTCACTGCTGATGGATTTATTGCACATCAGCAAGTCAAATGGCATCAGAAATACTCTTTCTAGGGATCTAAACCTCTTCTGCAGAATCAACAGAATGGTTTGGAGGAACAGGTATATCTTACAGAGAATACTGCTGCACTGGAACTGACTCCCTAGCCATATAAAATAAAGTTCATCCTTGCCTGTTTTCAAGTGCAACTTAGATCTATGGATGGAAAACATAACATTTACCCTGGGGCTGCCTCCTGTGCTACTAGTGGACAGAGGCAGCTTCTAAATGCTTTATCCCATGTATGGGTCCCCTCAAATTATCTATGTTAAGATCCCTGTTATTCTAATTAAAGGTAATACATATATAAGTATGGACCATGGGATGTGCAAGGTCAGTCTCTAACCAAATGGTATGGGTTATTTTGAGCAAAAAAAGGGAAACTAGCTAGGCTTAAAATGGCCCATAAGAACAGCTAGCTAAGTACGTACCTATGAACCTATAATACACAATGCAAATCAATTATATTATGTATACAAGCAACATACATACTGCTGTATAAACAGGAGAGCAGCAGAATAAGTGGGAGGAGCCATACTGAATCTATACATGTGTTAGTGCAGGTATATAACACTGTACCACACCAAGGGTATATGTATGTCAAATTTGTATACTGAAATGATGTGCTCAAATGTCAACATGTATGTACAGAGGACCTTTAGAGGTATACAACTGTGGATCATGCTATAGGGAGAGAAGACACACTAAAAGAGGTATGGTCACAAAAGTGTAAGATGATGCTTGCAACTAGGGTATAAAATCTTTTAAGGCAGTGTGTGTCTGTCACATGCTTACCATACAAATTATATTTGTCCACCAACCATGTGTGTGTGTGTGTGTGTGTGTGTGTGTGTGTGTGTGTGTGTGTGTGTGTATGTATGTCTGTGTGCATGTATGTATGTTCCTCTACGTGCCCTTTAAACAAGTGTGATCAGCCTGTAAGGCAGATGTAACTTGATGGTGGCTTCATGATAGCAATACTTTCCTGCATCTGAGCAATGAGTGGCAGAGAGTATGTGGTCAGCCACAAACATGTGATGTCCAGTCTTTGCAAAATACATGTTCCTTCCCATACAGTAGTATGCTTGGCTACCTGACTAGCTAGACATAGTCCATTAGTATATCCATCTAGCTCCTATCATCTCCACGTTTAGCTGTGCACTCGCCAGCCATGCACACAGTCTTTCCCCATTTACTGTATTTGTAAAATAGCATGACCTGCTACTGACAAACTCCTCCAGTTGTAGAGTATGCAGATGGCAATGCCATTTAGTAGAGCTCTCTAGTTCTGTCTGAAACTGGATCTGTTCTTCAGGTCTCCTTTCAATCTGTTCAAACATGGATATGGGGTTTTGTTTTAGCAAGTGTTTGAACTGATTGAGACTTCCTTTAATTTTAATATTTGCAGGTAAATTACTCCAGACTGCTGGCACTAGCTTTGAGAAGGACGTATTGATCTTCTTTAATTTGTTTTGTAGTTAGCTGCTTGAAGTAGAAAGCAGGACTGCAGACAGCAAGGGTGTATAGTTGAGACTCATAGCAATGGATTTTGGAAGAAATGTGGAAGTATTGTGCTGAATGTTTCTAAGAGGAAATTCAAATAGTCGTTAGCTTAAATTTGCCACGTGTTTCTGGATTGTCATGTTTTAGATGAATCTGTAATAGATTCTGTTAGATTTTTCAATTCCTTCCAGAATTCCATTGGACATTTAATGTAAATTTAGTGTTCAGGTGTCAAGTCCTTTATATAACATAAACAAATCTGAGTCAAGTTGAAGGAGTTTGCTACTGGCAAAGTTCCATAACAAGCAGAAAATCTTAGAACATGTAGTTGAGCGAGTGGTTCTGAGGGTGCTACATGTTACTTAACTTCAGAGCTTACGGCATCTAAAAGCAGGAATGTGCTGCAGCTAGGCATGCATCCCTTGTTGTCTTGGATTGTCCTCGTCTCTGAGTTGTAGATTTACAGTTTGTCAAGTCTGTGCGGTTTGCTGAAAGCCCACCAGTGTTCCCAATGTAAAATGAGCCACAACATAGGTTCCAGTCCACCTTCTATTGAATAATTTTAGTGGAACTTAAGGAAAATATATAAGCTATACCCTCTTAAATAGACCCTGATACTGAGCCAAATAGTCAAAGGTGAATAAGAGGGAGGTAAGCCTAAAAGTGAAGGAAGTGAATTTAGATATGATCAACAGATTTTGTAATGAATTTACACTTCATCAAATATCTATTATTACAACTTGCATTAACATTTATTGCAATAAATAAAATATATATATATATATATATATATATATATATATATATATATATATATACACACACACACACACACACACACACACACACACACACACACACACACACACACACACACACACACACATTCATACGGATCACACACACATACGGATCTATGTTGATCCACTGAAATTACATTTCATCGAAATGTAAACCATCAAATTCACTTTTGTGATTTATGCCTAGCCTACAAGGCATCTTCTGATTCCCATACGGATGAACTTGTTGAAAATCCACAAAGCAAATAGTTTCATAAATACCCGTTTTAAGGGCCTAAACCTCATTTGTGACATAAACAGGACATGTTTGAGGGACAGGTATGTGTCTCAGAGGTTATTCTTCTCTGGAATAGGCTTCCTATATATGAGAAGCTTATCCCTAAGAATATTCAAACATAACTTAGACCAAAAGGATGGGAAATTACAAATTTATCCTTGGTTTGGCACCTATGTCCCCAATGGACAGGAGTAGCCTGTGGCCGCTTGAAATGTAGAAGCCGATATCATAACCATAAAATTCCTTGGGCTATTGACACGTCAGCAATATTTTTGTAAATTTGAAGTAAGCTTGGCTAGGCTTAACTCAATAGCTTAGTAACCAACTATGAACCTATATCTAATATTACTTTCTTTGCCAGGCAGATACAAGGAAGACTGTCTCGAACAGCAGTGGCTTGTCAGCATAGCTTTAAGAAATGCATTTCAGAGGCTTCTCCTATGTACATAACCAAGGCCATTGAGGCTTGTACACAATCAGATGATAGCCACTATTCTTGGAAATGGCTTAGAAATCTTTCAGAGGGATATATTATACCTATTTTCAATATCTGGTATGATGAACGGACTGTGACCCATGGTACATATCATTTTCAGGAACTGCCCCAATCAAGCAGTTATAGTTTCTGTCAGAATTATTCAAACCTCTAGCACTTCATAATATGAACTTGTTTGCACTATGACAATCTCATAAAATATTTTTTCCACCTCCATTTTGAGAGGGAAGTTTGTCAATTAAAGGAAAGTTATAAAACATGTTTTACTAGCCACCACTTAAGCCTGCTTAGTTTGTGCAAATTAGCATACTAGCATTTAATGTACATTAACGTTACTTGAAAATCCATTTATGACATGCAATAAATGACAATGATTAGTAACTATATGGTAAATACTGAAAATGAAAATGTTTACATACATCACTTGTCAGAGTGGAGGGGGGGGGTGTTGTATCGTACGTAAACAATAATATACTCCCTGAATTCATGAATAGATTTAAATAGACTGCTATTTCAACGGTAGAATAATCATGGTTTAGGACCATGTGTTCAGTATTATATATCAATTACTTTTTGACTTTCCAATCACTCATACCTCTCAACTGTCCAGATTTTCACAGAATGTTCAGATTTGTGCATTATATTTTTGCACTGTCCCTGTCCCACATAAAATTTGTTGTTTTCTGGCAAATTACTCAGGACTGAAGTCACTAAATAATGACATGGATTTGAGTTTCAGACTTAATATCTTTCAGAAAATGAATGCCAATACAAATCCTGTTATTCTAGCAGCTTTCTAAGTTGATAAGAGCAATATTTGAAATCTGTCCCTAGTTTTGGCCTTTATCCCCCCATAATTTTCGGCCTTTGTCCAGATTTCTTGTGCTAAAAGGTTGATAGTTATGCAGTCACTGGAAAGAACTTAAATCATTACCTTTGCATATTCTTTGCATAATCTAAAATTTTCTTTACGTTCAGTATAATTAAATCATTTTAAAGGACAAGTATGTGATTGTTAATTAATTTTACCTAATTATACTTTAAACATTTATTGAACAAAGATGTGTGATTATAGTTGAGGGATATTTAAAGGACTGAATTCATAAATCTGCTTCCTACCTTCCTGCCCCTTTTCTGGCAATATATGACAAGGAAACAGTGGATATGGGCAGCTAAATAAAATTAATACTTTAGTGAGACATTATGTGCTTTGTTATTTTATTACACAATTTATGTTGGCTGATGCTATAGTGGGATTATATATAATCAAAGTGGTGGCCTCACACGGAAAAGTAAAATGAAAAGAAGAGAAGTGTCCAAATTCAGTCAGGAAAGACACAATGATAGGGGAGATCGGTGTAGTACTTGAACAGCTAAATGCAAACAAGTCAGAAGATGCATCTGAGATTCAAACCAGAATTTTCTCTGATGTATATATGGAACTGGTAATGCCACCAGCTATACTGGTGGAGTAGAGGAGTCATGTCACTACAAGAAGTGTATGACAGGTACAAGAAATGACAGAAGTGTTAGTTGGCTCTCACTGGTATGAAGAACCAAGGACTCCATTCTAAATGTATAACTTGCTAAATATTGGGTTGATATAATAAACCCAGTGTAGCAGCAGTTCACATGTCTTTATAAATGAATCTGCTAAATTTGCATGACAAGGTGAATAAAGCAGTAGACAGCTTCAAGGTTGTGGACATTACTTGCCTAAATGTCAGTACCCAATACAGTGTCATGAAAAATTTTTTGGAGGTTCCAGAATGCAGCTTGGAATACATAAGGGGTAAATGGACGGATACAATAGGTAACAGTAAACGTATTCCACCCTGAAGAAAAGGTTGGTACTGCTGGTTTGCCACAGGGCTTAGTACATGGTGCCGAGGCTTTTTCAGCATATAGTGAGTCACACTGGAATAAAACCTAAAGAAGCATAATGCCTTTTATAAATGGCATTAATATCTGTAGAAGGTATACAAGGGATGTCAACAAGAATTAAAAGGGACATGGCAAGAGAAATGTAAGATCAGAAATATGACACACTGAATTCAGTGAGAAGAAATACAAAGTAATGCATGTTACACAAAGATCATACAGTTCTAAGGAATTAACTACAGTGGAAATGAAAAGATATGTAATGTATCAGCTGGCTTAAATTTAAGTAAGCAAACAATTTGTTTGATGCACAGAGAATTGGGATACTAGTAGATATCTATACTAGAATATATCAAGTATTATAATGCCATATAGCTAGACATTTGTTATTTATTTATTTACTTTTGTTTACCAGGATAGTCTGACTAGGAGGTTGCCCATTTTCAGTGGAGGAACAGGGAGAAAAGCTCCAGTACAAGTTTAATTAGTTGCTACAAATATTATACAGTGAACAATAATTGGAGTTAATACAATATGTAGAATATTTACTGAACAAAGAATTTTACAGAGAGCAATGTTTGGAAGCTTTTATAAAAAACAGAGAATTGTATTTAGGTTTTGCAAGAACACAGTAGAAATAAGCTAGCAGGTGAGTATTTTCCAGAGGAACTGATGAGAAAACATTTAATTAGGTACACTTTGTATACACGATTGCAGAAAACAGCTGGCCACACCGATGTCACCAACACCTTGATTTATTCAGCGCTTTCGTCAGAATCAATATCAGACTTCATCAGAATTCCTTCATTTCATTCATTCAATCGATTCAATTCATGCAATCAGTTTCTTAGTTGGTGTTTTTTGTATTTACACTTTGTGTACAGAGGATTGCTAGATAGAGTGATAGACAAACAGATGTGTGTGTGTGTGTGTGTGTGTGTGTGTGTGTGTGTGTGTGTGTGTGTGTGTGTGTGTGTGTGTGTGTGTGTGTGTCTCTCTCTATATATATATATCTATATCTATATATATATATATATATATATATATATATGTATATGTGTGTGTGTGTGTGTGTGTGTGTGTGTGTGTGTACATATATATATATATATATATATATATATATATATATATATATATATATATATATATATATATATATATACACACACACATATAATTCATTTAATTATTTATTTAACATTTATTTACTGGGAAAGTCCGACTGGACACAGGTCCTTTTTCAGCAGAGGCTCGGGGAGAAAAGCTCCATGAGTAACAGTAAATGTTCATACACACATTCCAATAATCAAATAGTATAAAGTAAACATAATATAGTATACATAAGAACATACAGATTTGTTACATCTTGACAACAAAACTTAGGCTTTGAACATAGCTAGTACTATTTGTAGGCATGACTTATGTCAAGATATAAGTTTAAGAGAGTTCGGTAGGATCAAATGATTGAACACTGGGGGAGAAGTTGGATATGTTTTGGGTATACTGTGATGTATCAGAGCACTCATGAGGGATTAGTACAGGAACATAGCCACTTATTTTTTTAGAAAAGCTTTAAGTGATGGCTTAAAGTGGTTAGTGGATGAGACTGAGAGAATGGAGTTAGGAAGGGAGTTCCATATACAAGATACATAGTTGGAAAATAAAGATTCTCATGCAGTGTTGTTGGCCTTGGAGATGGTGAGTAAGTTCTTATTGTTAGAGTGGTCTGCTGGAACTGTAAGGAAGGATGAGATTTTGTAGTGCAGGGGTTCTAGTTGGTTGTGTTACAATTTTGTGAGTTAGAGAGAGTTGGTTGTATACAGACTTCCAAGTTTCTTATGGACTTTTTTTTATAGTTAGGGAGACATGCAAGTCAAATTTTAGGGTATTATCTATTCCCACCTTAAGAAGCTTTGTATGGGTTGCCAGGGAGATCACAGTATTGTCTTTGTCTATTATGTTAAATGTTGGGCATGAGATAGATGTCTTCTTAGGTTGGAAGAACAATAATTTAGTTTTGTTTGGGTTCAGGATTAGATGGGCATTGGCTAACCATGTTTCAACAGAAGTGAAAGATTCCTGTGTTTGCGAATGAAGAGTGATAGAGAAGTGACAGCACAGATAAGTGTTGCATCATCTTCATACTGTATTGTATAACTGCATTATAAACTCACATGAGAGAGAGAAAATATCAGAAATAGGAGCTCATAGTCCATATTCCTTCTTTATAGACTGGTAATGAGATCCAGTCTAGAGTACGGTATACATTTCTAGAGACCAAGACACTGATAGTTCAAACAATAAAAATGGTACCTTCTCAGTATCAGAAATCCTAAAATGAAAAGTTAATGTTTAACATGTCGTTATGAGGACAGACAGAAGAGTATGATATACACGTTTAAGTAAATCTAAGAAGACAAGCCTCCAAGAAGGTAATACCTTTGAGATACGGAAATGTACGGCAACAGAAGGTACAAATGAAAGCTGTTAGGAAACATGTTTTTTCACAAAGAGAACAGGATTATAGATGCATTTAACAGCCTACCTGAGCAATCAGTGATATTAAACAGTGTTAGGCAAAGCGATTGTTATATTCCGGTAAAGTCTGGGCACTGGCTATCTATAAATTTCATCTTCTTCAAGGTGTAGTGGATATGAGCAGTTACCTCTCAACTGTCCAGATTTTCACGGAATGTCCAGAGTTTTGTCTCATATTTTTGATCTGTTCCTCATATAGACTGTGGTTTTTCTGGATTTTTGTGGCAAATCAGTGAGGACTGAATTTACTAAATGACAGGCATATAATTTTCAGTATTCATATCCCTCAGAAAATGCATGGTAATACACAACCTTTTTATTCTAGCAACTATCTAAGTTTAAAAGAGCAATATTTAAAATTTGTCCCTATTGGCTGTGTCCAGATTTTTTGTGCTAAGAGGTTAAGAGCTATGGAGCAATACGAAGTCTAATCAATCATACTCTCAAAAATAAATAAACTAAAACAGACCATGGGAAAACAAAGCTTAATTCAGCCTCCTCGCTTTGATTTTCACCTGTTTCACTGCCAAGGCCTTAGCTATGAATGTGAACATATGCTAGGAAGGAGCATTGTAGCTCCCAAATGAAGTGAGTTACTTATGTTACATGTTTTCACATTGTAACCTCTGTAGATTGAATAATACGGTTTATGCCTGTGATTTATAAATGCAAGGTTTATTTCTCATGTCAATATCTGAATCCCTTTCTTGAAGGAACAGGATTAAAACTTTTGTCTAGATTTTCATTTCATTTCTGCATGTTACAAGTCTTCTGTGTTCTCTTTATTCTAAAATCTGGTCTATAACTAGTGCTCTTGTATGCAAATGTCAAATAATGTGTGTATTACTTGAAAAGCATTAGTTTACATTCCACATGTATGACTAAAGAGTAAATTGTTTGTGTGTGTGTGTGTGTGTGTGTGTGTGTGTGTGTGTGTGTGTGTGTGTGTGTGTGTGTGTGTGTGTGCGTGCGTGTGTGTGTGTGCGTGTGTCTGTGTGCGCGTGTGTGCGTGTGT
>NC_056733.1:264446590-264456099 GCF_019279795.1 Protopterus annectens
GTGGTAGCCATCACCAGAGACAACTCACATTGTTCTTCTTGTATGCTTTATTCTACCCCTTCTGGCAGCAAAACAGGACACTAGAAGTGTGTGTGTGTGTGTGTGTGTGTGTGTGTGTGTGTGTGTGTGTGTGTGTGTGTGTGTGTGTGTGTGTGTGTGTGTGTGTGTGCGTGTGTGTGTGTGTGTGTGTGTGTATGTGTGTGGTGGGGGGGGGGGCTTCTACACACCTGTCCTGGTTACAAGACATATGCAAACTGAAGATCTGTCCTTTTGGACTAAGCATGTGAAAGCATATATCCTGGGTTTCATTCATTAATACCCTTTTGCCTCCTTACCCCAGGGATTGACAGCAACTTCTCACTCTTATCCATGTCTGTCAGGCTCCTCCAGCTCCATGGACTCACTAGTTCAGTCTCGGTCGCTGGGGCTTCTAATCAGGACTACATCACTCTGCTGCACAGAGCTGCCTTGAAATTTTCCTCTTCTGCAGTCCAATGTAGCCATGAGTTCCTTAGATCCACTACCTACTCTGTGAAGTAATGCCTTTTCTTTCTATTTTGAAGCCGCTTCTTTCAATTGACAATTAATATACTCTTCTTACACTCCCATCTTTTTTCCTAAGGACAATGCCCATGTTCCACCTTCTGTCCTTCCAAGTCCTGTATATCTGTTCCTCTGCCTTTTCCACCTTACCTCATTCTCTTTATTCTACCATTTCAGTGCCTCAAGCTTGTTCTCACATTCTAGTTTATATGGTAACAAGTATATTTTATTGCTTCTCATTTGGTGCCCAACATCAGCCATACACCTTTTTTGAAGTAGAAACAGTACAGCTGTATGCAGTAGCCAGATGTGCCTTCATCAGTGCTCAAAGCAAGTGTATGGATGAGTTTAGGTCTTCAGAATCATGTGATGTGCTTTATCTTTTGTGTAATCTGTGATGTTAGGTCACCAGCCTCCTCGTTTCTGCAAGGCATCTCCATCTTATACTAGGGTTCTTTATGATAAAACCTCATTTTCACGTCTTGGCTTTCATTTTTACCTGCTCTCTCTCTCTCTCTCTCTCTCTCTATCTCTTTTTTTTTTCTAAACACCTTTATAGAATTATCACTTGTGACATAGGCAAGTTTACATTTATACAAAAGTAATCGAATTGTATTAAATTAACATTAACAAACATTATACTTCACATATATTGCTATATATCATATAACCTAAGCAACATTACATAAATTATTCCATTCTTGTCCCTTTTTTTAAACAAGAATCCATTCTGGAATTCACTCTTGGACACTTTGGAACCTAAAGCCTCTTCATTTAAGTCTGATGCAAAAAGACTGTTTATTCCAAAACAAGGAAACACAAGCATCAACTGTTAAAAACAATGAGAGATAAGCGCTTCTGTCTATTAATTACTAAAACTTCATCAGATGGAATTAATCAGATCATGTGATGTTTAAATACCCTGTCTTTTCCTGTGATCACTTTAAAGCTAAGGTATTTAAAGAAATATTGTTGCTATTTTAATGTTTACTATCAACATGCCAGTACCCTACATCAGCAGCTATAAGAGCTAACACATTGCATAAATATAATGCAAGAAAAAGTGTAATCAAGCCACAATAATATACCCAACCTAAAATTGACATAATAAATATAAAATATGCTATACATATATATATATATATATATATATATATATATATATATATGTGTGTGTGTGTGTGTGTGTGTGTGTGTGTGTGTGTGTGTGTGTGTGTGTGTGTGTATAAAAATATACCAATTATACATAGGACCATGAAATAATTATTATCAGATGGTAAAAACTTTTTATCTCTCATAAGCTTTCATTTTTAAAATCTTTGAAATAGAGATCACTTCACTGCGGCATGAGGAAGATGATGCATTTAAATACAACTACCACCAAATCTCTTTTTGCTCAAGTATTATTGCCCAAGACTCTCCTCTGGGGTTAGTTTCCACTTTTTCAAGAAAAAAAAAAATTATGCTCAGGATATTTATGATAAGTTTAAAGAGAGCATTGGTAATGGTTTGTTTTTTATATCATACTGATGTTAATTTTTCTGATATAAAATGCTGAACATGCATTACTGGTTGCAGAATATACAATGTTTATATTCTTGTTACCAACATGTATGGTTTGTGTTTGGTGAACGTGAGAACACTGTGCACATGCACCACATCTTGACATATTGGTTCCGTCTCAGATAAACACTATCGAAGAAAACTCTTAAAACTAAAGCCTCTTTTATACAGTAGTGTAGGTCGAGCTCATAATTTTTCATACACATCTCTGTCATTTTGAATGAGTTGCCAGTTTTTTGTCAAAATATTTGCAATTTGTTGACTGTCAGCATTATACATGGTGACAAAGGGATGTAAAAGCCATTATCACCATCTCTTCTCTTACTATTATTAATGATGTCACCAATGGCAGTTATCTGGAGCTCACTGTTGTTTATAGATGATGTTGGAGACTGTATTTGTTT
The DNA here is from genome assembly GCF_019279795.1 of Protopterus annectens. Taxonomy (NCBI): domain Eukaryota; kingdom Metazoa; phylum Chordata; order Ceratodontiformes; family Protopteridae; genus Protopterus; species Protopterus annectens. The sequence continues at coordinate 264,449,101 of NC_056733.1, forward strand.
TGTTCTAGTGAGAAGAGGTATATATATATATCTCCCAAAAGTGCATTTATTTATTACTTCTTGTCTGACAGATGATACCATATAGTCAGGGTATGCTCGATTTATGAACATTGCACTCAGTCAATCACATTCTTTTAAAAGCTCATCATACTTGGTCACCATTCTAGCAGCCCTTACCAACTGTCATTTCACTACAGCCCATTTCTGATGGAATGGATGGTTGCTGGTGAAATGTAAGAACATGTTAGAATATGTTGGCTTCCTATAAATACTGGAGGTCAACTCTGCAGCTTTGTAGTCCTTAGAAATTTTTACATCGAGGTAAGCTATTGAATCAATTCCAATGGTATGCGTGAACTTTAAGAATGTTGTAGTACTATTAATATACTGTATGACTGGCTCTATATTATTTGTAGGTCCTGCCCAGGTGACAACTATGTCATCCAAAACTTGGATGTACATTTATGGAATGTGTTAGATCTTACAGCTACTGATATAGAGTACCGGCACATAGATAGTAAACTTTAAAATGGCAACAATTTTTTTTTAAATACTTTAGTTTTAAAGTGATCACGGGACAAGAAAGGGTATTTAAACATTACATGATCTGATTAATTTCATCTGATGAGGTATTAGTAATTAATAGACAAAAGCGTTTAACTCTTATTGTTTTTAGTGGTTGATGTTTGTGCATTTCCTTGTTTTGGAATAGCAGTTAGTCTGTTCGCATCAGTTATAGTCATATATGTTTGGATTACTCATCATCTAAGTGTGACAGCATCTGTAGTATGAACAATTCTTTATTTTTTTAATTTATACTTTGTTTACTGGCTTAACTCTGCTGGGCTGGGCCCTTCTTTAGCAGGGATATGCAAACATACTTTGGATTCTGGAGTATCTCCTACAAGACTGCATAAATTTGAAGTGTGCTATGTAAAACAGAACCAAGCAGGGTAACGCTCCTCTTTCTTTTGGTCCAGTAAACTAGTTTCAAGTCCTAGACTTAACTATTCACCTATTCTTCTCATCTGTCTAACTAACTGGTAAATATATTGCATCATTTTTGGGGAATGCATTGCAATGCTTAACTTAGTGAGTTGCTATCTGATGCACAATGCCCTTATGACACATCTAAGAGCATCATTGTTTACTACATGTATATGGTAATATACTGAGAACACTTATTTTTGACAGAATTATCAACACTGCTAATATTCATTTTAATATGTCAGTCAGTAACTTTTATTAACCATCAAGTGATAAAAAAAGTGATAACGCACTTTAAGATACAGAATATAATAAATTAAAGTGTAAACAAAACACCGTGCAATTAGCAATAACGAAATGACCATAAAATAAGTGCTCTGTCATGAATTAATCATATTTTCTGAATATTTCCTCATATTCTGCTGTAATAAAAATAAACAATGCTGCTGTTGCCATAGTTTTGACATAACTACGTTGGGTATGTGTCTGTGCGTGCATGTATATGTGCATAGACATATCCTATACACATGTTTATGACTGTATGTTCCCTTGTGGAAGTTGTAATTGTTGTCAGTATATTGTACAGACCTTTCATAAAATAAATGCAAAAAGTTTTGTGTGTAAGGGTGTGTATTCCTGTGACAGCACAGGAATAATATATGGACTAAAATGTCCCTGTGGTAAGGCATACATTGGAGAAAGTAAAATAAGTTTTAAAGAAAGGTTACGAGAACATGTAAGATATATAAAGAAAGGTTGGGAAACAAACCCTGTAGCATTACAGTTTAAGGAATTTCATAGTAAAAATGTACAGGGGTTACAAGCCACAGTTTTACGGCAAGTTAAACAAACATATGATCTGGATATTAAAAGTAAATTATGGAAAATGGAATCTGTTTTTATTTAAAAATGTTATACTATGACCCCTGAAGGGTTAAATAGGGAATGTCATTGGAAATGTTCCAATTGCGATACTGCTGACACCATATTCATGAATTGCTTAAAAGTTGGAGAAGCTTTGGATTTCCAGTTTGATGTAATGTTCTTCCTTGCAATAGCTAGGAGAGTCCATAAGATTACATATTTTGTTCTTGGCACACAGTTGGGTACAGGTGCATTAAACAAAATAATAGATTTGGAAATCTGGAATTTATCATTGAATACCATTTGCAGAAAATAATTTATTTTATCCCAATATGGTTTAATCAAATGGCATTCGTAGAACATATGTTGCCAGTCTGCTTTTATTGATAAATCACATCTCCAGCAGCCAATATTTTTCTTAAACATAAGTTCCATTTTATGAGGGGTTACATAAGATCTGTGTATGAATTGCCATGTAAAAGTCTCCAATGTAATGAAAGTGATATCTGCTTTGGAGAGAGAAGAATTAGTTTTTTATCTCTGTCATTTGGCACATGTCCATTAACTGATCTATAATAATTCCATATTTTGTCATTATTATGCATTTTTATTTTTTTGTTTGTTTTATAAATAGATGGTAAGTATCCCTTTCCAGTAATGGGTTGATTCGTTAGTAATATTATATGTTCTATAAGGTTAGGAACATTTTGTCTTATTGATGGTTGCATTGTTTCTTGTTTGCTTAATATATACTGTCTTAATTCTTGTACATGTAACCACGAACTATCTTCCAGATTTAATTTCTGTTTAATCTGGTCTGTTGTCAGAGGTTTTCCAGAGATTAGCAATTGATGCCAATATATGAATCCCTTTTCTTTAAGCATGTTGACTACTTCCATATTAAATGTTATTATATTACCTTGTGTGTACGCTACTGGATATAAAAGAAATGACCATGCTTTAATATCAGGATTGCTATTAATAAGATTTTGGAAAATTTTTAATGTATAAGTAATGTATTTGGAACTTATATTTTTATTCTTATGTATCATCATATATTCCTTCATCAGCCATAGAAAATTGTTTGGTATGAAATCTGTATACTTATTTGCTACTACAAATCCTGATTTTAACCAGATTCTCTCATGAACTAGCTTCCATTTTGATATATATTTTGTATTTAGCCATAATGATATTGTTTTAATAATGGATGAATGCAAATATATTTCTATGTCTGGTAAACCTATGCCACCTATATCCCAATCATCTAGATGATACTTCATAGCTATCCTTGGTTTTTTGGATACCATAGGAATCTTACCATTAAATCATTTAATTGTTTTAGGTGCGATTTAGCTGGTGGCAAAGAACAAGCTTGTATGACATAAAGAATTTTTGGAAATATGATCATTTTAATTATATAAAGCCTTTCTTCCATTGAAAAAAAGAATGTATTCCATCTTTGTATTAGATTTTTAATATTATTTAAGGTCTCTTTATAATTTGTTTCAATTGTAGTATCTAGGTTGTTAGTTATTATAATTCCCAAGTATTTAATTATATTATCGGTAGAGATATATTTATGGTATTTTTATTTAGATCTTTTTTATTAGTATTTATAAGCAATACATTTGTTTTGTTCTCATTAAATTTAAGACTTGAAAAGTTTTGAAAGTTTTGAATTGAGTCCCATAATGCTTTTAAACTGCTATTATTATTTTTAAGGTAATTAAAATATCATCAGCAAAAGTTGAATTTTAAGCTCTAGGCTGTTGTCTAGTTGTATTCCTTCAATATTTTTATCCATAATGTATATTATTTGCTAAGGGTTCAATGACTAGCACAAACAATAACGGAGAAAGAGGGCAGCCTTGTTTTGTGCCCTTGGTTATTTTAATAGATTTAGACAGACAAGATCCCAGTTTTATATAAGCCAATGATTTTTCATATAATGATTTTATTAACAAAGTGAAGTTGTTTGAGAAGCCATATTCTTCTAAAACTAACCACAGATAATCCCAGTTCACTGAATCAAATGCGCTATTTATGTCTAAGCTAATAACATTCATTTTTTTTTTGTGACATTTATATAATCAATTAAGGAAAGAATTCTTTTAATGTTGTCATAAGTGTTCCTATCTTTTATAAAACATGTTTGATCCACCTCTATCAAAAGTGGTAGTAATTGTTTTATTCGAGCAGCATGTATTGCCATAAAAATTTTATAATCTATATTAAGAAGTGAAATGGGTCTGTATGATGAACATTCACTGGGATCTTTATTTTGTTTCAGAATTGGTGATATTAATGTGTACTTCCAAGAAGGAGGAATGTCTTTACCATTTTTAACTGATGTAAAGACATTCAATAACAACAGCAAAGCCTCATTTGATAGTAATTTAAACATTTCTGGGGTGATATTATCTATACCTGGAGCTTTGTTTAATTTTAGCTTATTTACTTCAGCTTTAAGTTCTGTCATTGTTATTTGTTTATCTATTAGTTGTACCTGCTCCTCTAATAACCTAACTTTAACATTGTTTTTGAGAAAAGCTTTCAATACTGAATGTGTTTCTGTTTTCTCATTTTGAATATTAAGTTTATGAAAAAATAGCCTAAAAGCTTCTAGTATTCCTTCTAAATCAGATACTTTCTTTTTGGTTTCTATATTATGTATTTCCTTGATTTGATTTCTTTTAATAATCTTTTTAGTCCTATTTGCTATTCTTCGTTGGATTTTAGGGTTCATTGAATAGTAACATAGTTTAATTTTTTCTAAGTTGATCATTGTTTTGTGGTGTAGCGTCTCTGAGTATTTTTTATTAGTATCTTCTAGTTCTTTTATTAAGTTGGTGTTTCCATTTTGAATATCAAGCTTTAAATTATCTACTTTTGACTGTAATTCCATTAATTCCTTATCCCACTGTTTTTGTTTATTTTTATACCATCCCACCGCTCTTCCATATAGGTATGCTTTCAATGCATTCCATATATATATTTCAGATACATCTTTTGTAAGATTGATATCTAGGAATGTTTGTGTCTCTTTAATATAAAATTCCTTAAAATCTTTGAGATTTGTTATGTAAGATGGTATTTTTGTTACTGATATCCTTCTCTTAAAACATAAGTCTATCTCAAACGTTATGGTGTTATGGTCCGACAATGGACATGAATTTGTCTTGACTTTATTTAATTTAGAGGTTAAATCCTTTGTTATGTACCCTGTATCTATTCTAGAGTATGTATTATGTCTATGGGAAAAATGTGTAAAGAATAGTGAATCTGGGATAGCATACTCATTTATGTCAACTATAATAAAAGTTTCAACAAACTCAGATAACAACTTTGTTAAAGGTGATCTCTTATGTGTAGTTTTAGTATTTGTGTCAGTTTCTTTTATAATGCAATTGAAATCTCCAGCTATGATTAAATTGCCTTTGGTATATTGTACAATGTCTTCTATGTGTTGTTTGGCCACTCTAACACCTAGTCCTGGTATCCAATAAATATTCACTAATGTATATATCATTTCATTGATAGATATTGTCACTAGACAAAACATTCCTGAGTTGTCATGGAACGATGTTTATGATTTTAGGCATTAAAGTAGTGTTTTCCACAAAATTGCTACTCCCCTTTGCTTCTGATTATAGGTGGAACTTACTAGTATTGTATAATTTTTATTGTTTATTTTATTTATGTCTTCCTGTGTGAGGTGTGTTTCCTGTAAAAATACTAGTTGCGCTTCACATAGCTTTAAATATCTATAAAGACTTCCCCTTTTGCAGCTATTATTTAAACCATTTACATTAAGAGATATACATTTTGCAATTGGATTTATATTAGCTTTGTTTTTATCCATATTCATATACTCGTAACAATGTGTAGATGTGTGTACATGAAGAGAATGACTTGTTCTTTCTTCTTCCAACAGTATTTCAATAGATTATAGACACCCAATAAAAGTAAATTACAAGATCATAACTGAGGACAATATAAGATAAACAACCACCAAACCCCTCCATGAGAAAAAACATCTCATCCTTGAATGATCTAATCATTCAAGCGATCTCTCTAAGTCTGCATTTCAGCTTCCTCCCCCAGCCCCGCCATATGGTAGTTTTATAATGAAAAGTATCTTATATATCTTTTAAGTATACATGTATCTGTCTTTACAGATTACTTAAATACAGTCTTTATCTATTTTTAATATTTTATAAAATACTAAGGCAACACAACTATACATAGATTTAATACTTAACTATTTGGTTTTGTTTAAATTGTAAAGGAAAATCTTTTATTTTAATATATCTTTTGTGTAGCAATAACGGTTATGCATCTTAAAAATAATATGCTTGCTGTCTATCTCCCTTATAGTGTGAGTGGCATTCATAGGTATCAAATTTATTGTAATGGTCTACATATATATATATATATATATATATATATATATATATATATATATATATATATATACATACATACACATACACACACATATATATATATATATATATACACATACATACATACACACATATATGCATACATACATAAAAAAAAAATGTTAAGCATTATATGCATCACTTAACCATACCACAAGTTGATTAAATCAGAAAGTATCCGTAACAATGAATATAACATTACATTTGTATTGTCATTTATCAGTAATCTTATAGTTTTCTTTTAATTCAAAAAGTCATATTTTAGTGGTATGAATGCTACTAATTTGTTTTTGGCATTGGTATTATATAGTTTAAGACTATATTTCTTAGCAATTCCTATATATTTATTAGTGTCACTGGCATATTTCATCGCTAGTGTACCACATATGTCATATGTCAAATAGCAACTCATACTCCTTATGATATTACAGGATTTATCTGCAGCATTATAACTGTAAGGTTGGAAAATATGAGAAGCAGAGTAGGTTTTAAATATGCTATAACACAATTGTTTGGTACTTGTTACTGTCAACTCTTCTACATACACAGGAAAAGATAACCTTATATGACCATCAACCATTTTCCTTCATTTGTCTCTTCATCCTTCTATCCTCCATTTTTAATAAATATTTGTTTCTATTGTGGCTTCTTTGAATTTAGTGAGGGTACTTCATATCATATTATAGATAATATACAACGT
>NC_056733.1:264479422-264654422 GCF_019279795.1 Protopterus annectens
GAACATTCTTAGACATAGCATATTTCCTGCACACGTTGTGGAAACAACGAAAATGTTGCATGTTTTAATGAACTGTTCAAATGTTACGAAGACTTGTGTTGTGTCGAACTACGGGGACTATTCTTGCTGCAGGCTTCTGGTTTGTTTGTGTTGCATAGTACAATATCATGTAATACGTGTGTTCATAGTATGCTTTCTGTGATGTTGACATGTGTGTGTTTCGTTAGCAGTACGTCTCTGCTTTCTATGCTGTGGCTACATCTCCATTGCTCGCATAGAAAGTGACAAATGGAACTGTAAGGGTGGACATTTAAAGCCTGGATACTTCCATGTTATGTGTAAGTCTCACGGGGCCAACGGGTGATAGCGCATACATGTCTATGAAGTACCTTTGGATACCATATGACCTGTCGTGGACGAAATGTTTATGTTGACTGTTCCATCTACCTATGTGTGACATGGTTTGTGGCCATAGGGTGCCAGCAAGTCTTCCCTGTTCATTGGGTGTTTGCCATGGTGTATTGACATCAATCCTATTAATTCACGGAAGGATGTCTTTCTTTGGTGTCAACGCCATAGTTTGACCATCCTATGTCATTCCCAGCAGACGTGGAGATTGTGCCATTGGTATCTTTACACAGGTGACCCATCTGTTCCACTGTATGGAAGCGTGTGATCCCCATAGATGTGCTGGCACATGGAGTGTTGTGCCGGTATCTGCCCAGCGGTCTTTCTTTGAATGGGGAGTGTGTACTGTACACGTATCTGTATTCCCTGGGTTATGCCTTGCAACAGCTGTGGGATTCCCCCAGGTTTGCAGCTATGGGTGCCATCTTGGCGTGACGCTTGTCCATCCATGGGAACTGCCTACTGGACACTAGTATCGGGCTGTCAACATTTCACAGCTGCATTCTCCATTTCCGTGGATGATCGGTATTGGTATTGCGGAGTAACGATATGCCATGGCCACGTCCCGCACAGGGGGCGGGACGATGAATCATCCGCCAACCCACACCGACACGCATATATGCATACCCACGATCCCATGTCTGCAACCGTCGACAGTACCCCTTGCACACCCTTCATGTGTGCGGAAATGGGATGTGGAAGTACGTGTATGGATGCAGCAGCCTGGGGAGTCCTATTCATATGTCCTGCATTTCATGGACGGCTGTCATCACCTTGAAGACACCTGTGGTGCATATATCTACCTGTGCCGTAGTCACGGCTGTCACCTCTTCCGGTTCACACTATGTTGCTCACACTCACTTAAGGAGTAATATTTGGGTCCTGCAATGGACACCGATGTGCATGTGTAAAGTTTAGGACATGTTGGACTGTGTCCATTTGGCCAGTGGGTTTGACTGCCGCCGTATGTTCCCATTCCCGGATGTCTGTCCGCCTACCCATATTATGTAGTGCTACGTAACCCGTGTCCTTCCACAATTTACCCATAGGGTGTTACTGTAGTCCTGCAGGTTGGCAACTGCTTTACATAATCCTCACAGGTACCATTGTGAACTATCCGCCACTGTATTGTCAGTATAACACAGCCGGTACATGTAGAACCTATGTATTCATGACAGTATGTCGGTTATGTGTGTGAACTCCATATTTTAGCGGTAGTATGACCTTCCTAGTTGACGTTGTTGGTGTGCCATTAATATGTGTTCCACAGGTCGCAGGTATGTTCCGCAGAGTGGAGGCGGGTGATCCCCACATACTGGATAGCACCTTCGCTGCTGTGTACGCTGGGATTCGCATAGCAGGATGGATGTCTACGGGGTGTATGTACTGCTGTTTCCATCGTTATGTCCTGTGTCATGCCCTACTACGGCTGTGTGATTCCACCAGGCTTGCTATTATGGGTGCCATCTTGTCCGTACGTTTGTCCATCCTTGGGAAATGCCTACTGGACACTGATGTAGGGCTGAACACATTTCACACATGCCTTTAGCATTACCCTATGGGTGCTTTGCATCCTTACTGGGGACTAAGGCGCGTCCTGTACCCGCAGCCCTCCCACGGGGCGGGACAACGGATTATCAGCCAAACAACACCGAGACCCATTTTGCATACCCAGGATACCAGGGCTGCAACCCCCCACGGTACGCATGACACATCCTTCATGTGTGCGGAACTGGGATTTGGACGCACATGTATGGACACGGCGGTCTGGAGACCTCTGTTCATATGTCCTGCATGTCATGGGCAGGTATCATCAACCTTAAACACGCTGGTGGTGCATATGTCTAGCTGTGCCGTAGTCACGGTTTGTACTCGGATTGGCTGTTTCTGGCGCATACTGGCAAACAGTCAGAATTTTTGGAGTCCTACAATGGCCACCGATCTGCATTTCTAAAGTGTAGAACGTGTTTGACTGTCCCCATCTGGCCAGTGGTATTGACTGCCGCTGTATGTTCCCCCGTCGTGGATGCCTCCTTGACTACCCATCGTTTCTATCACATGGCCTATCTATATCCACGTGCCAGTATGCGAATACAGCAAACCTTGCGTCCTGCCCATCTTCATAAGCGACATTATGGAACATATATCGGCAGAAACAGACACTGTGAAATACGATAGACTCCACAGTGAAAGGATACTGAGCTCTCTCAACTACTAACATGGGGCACCGTCGGAGTACGGATGTCATGACATAGCCGTCCCTAATTCACTTCCTTCAGAGTCGGTTTAAAGCGAAATAATCAATAAACCTGCTCATAGTTAGGTGGACAGTGCTCCAAGTCTTGATTATAACGTGACATATACATATCAGTGTTGCATGCCTTACTTCATGGAAACAATAATACGGCAACAATGTGTTAATATATTTACAATATTGGTAAATACAATCAGTATCCGGACACATAGTTGATAATTGGTGAGAGTGCACCTTAGAATGTAGTGTGTTGATCAGGTTATTGTATATCGATGTGTATAATAGTAGCATTACGATAACAAAGCATGGAATCAATAGGTACTATTTAAGCATATATTTTACAATTATGAATGTAAACGTGTGGAGGAGACATCCGTAACCTTCCCTGGTTCCACTGGATCACACACGCACGCATACACTCGCATGTCCGGATTGTGGGTTACGCCAGCGCACATTACGCATATCCGTAGTCCGTTTATATATGTTTACAGTGTCTGTGTGGTTACGTGTTTTGCGTTACTTGTGACTATTCCGGTAACATATGTCTGATCCGGTTGACGGACGTGTGCAGAAAGCACTTACAGCTTTATATATGTAACAGTCTTTGCAGCATGGACGCTTTACGTACACGTGCACATCTATATGTTCTATAGTCATAATTCCAACGTGACTGCAGTCACGTTTGACTCTTACTGTGACCTGTTCGTTGTCATTAATATGCATACCCGTGGTACCTATGTACATTTACATATCACCCCCCCCCGCACACACGCACGTCACAGGCATCCATTCTCCTGCTGGGAAAGGTGCGGTACTGCATGTTGAACATTCCTAATTCCTCGCCATGGCCCAGGATGCATATGTCGTCACCACAGGGCTGTTCAGATGACAGCTGCTTATATCCCATATGCATACAGGCCTTCGATTGTCAGGGTGTTGCTGTGGTGCTTTGGGTTTGGTCTTGGCCGCCCACTGTACGGGACCGCCCTGACCCTGTACGAATGTTAGATGAGTCACATGGGCACGTTTTGTCCGTGGCCATGGTACCATGTCACGGCCCCAATTAGTCTTAACCGTGCCGATTGGCCGGTGTATCCGTTGTAGATCTCGTTATACTAATTGCACACGGTCTGATCGAACTAACCTACTTCCATTACTAACCCTCCGTATGTATGGCCTGTGTCGCAATATTACAAGGGTTTAACATTGCGTGACGACTTTCACTGAGCCACAGACATGTCCGTTGCTTTGTTTGGCCCGGTTCCGCTGTGCTACACACATTTAACATGGCGTAACAGGTTGAACAGCTCAGACACGAGGACATCGGGTCGTCCGTCGTTGTCTATTATTGAATGTCTCTTTGGAGTTTGTTTCACAAAGCGACACATTGTCGGCATTGTTAACGGACATCTCGCGCAGTACGTCCGCACCGACGCGGGTGACGTATGTCTGCCTTTGCCCGGCGAACAGGCATTATGCTGTGCCATTATGTCTGGGGATATATGGTTTCCTTCCTTACGTAGATGATGTGCCATACTAGCAATGACCCTAGCGATGACCCGCCTGTGGGTGTGGCTACTGCTGTATTACCCACGGGAAGAGTGGCCTTAGGGTAAGTGGTGACGTAGGCAGAGGTTGCCACCGATACGTCACGCGGCACGCCCGCCCTGGTCTGGCTACACCAAATAGAGTATGGGAAGGTGGCCCGGTAGAGCAACACCCTAGACGGCTACCTACTTGGCCTATGCCTAAGGCCGGCTATGTGTGTGGTCCCTTGGGCATCGGACTCGGGAACGTGGCAGGTCTGCCGTTGGTATGTCCAGCATTACCCACATCCAGCCCCAAGGCAGTCAACACAACATCCATGGGTCCACATGGTGTCCCAGCTGTGCACTCCAGGAACTCTATGGGGAATTTAACCCACACTTCGGACAGCTGTGTAATCCTAGCCTCACCTCAGGATACGCACCTGAGTAGTAGCACAGGGCGACTGTAGTCACACTCCACATAGATGGTGCCTCCACTGACCCTGGGTATTACCATACCATTAGTTTGACAAGCCTTATCTGCAAAGCCATGGAGATGGATCATAATGGGACACATAGATAAGGACATAGGGGACCCGCATACTTTGGATACAACCCAGTTTAGCTTGGTCATAGTCAGATCATGCCCTTTACACGTGTTTCACTTTGTAGAATCAGTCACCAAGGCCATTGCTGAGGGTAAAGCAGTCCATACAGCCTACCTCAACCCGGCAGAGGCCGTCGACACAATACCCCCCTCGGGTATACTTGATAAACCCGTCATCTTGTATGTAAATCCATACATCGCCATATGGGTTGCAAACGGGCTAGGTCACAGAACACACATGGCCATAGTTGCTGGCGCCATGTCATACTCACAGCCAGTCACAGGTGGTGTCCCATGGGGCTCAGTCCAGGGTCCACTATTTCCAGCATCTACGTTTCCAATGTACACGCACACACAGGGGGGTTATGGGTGACAATGTTTGCATACGACTGCAAACCGGATGCCAAAGTCAGACACACATCTGACACAGATATCCTTCAGGAGTGCCTCACAGATGTGGATAAGTGGTACCAGAGACATGTCCTACAGCTAAATGCCAGGAAATGCATAGGCATACCCTTCGGGATGAACAAGGTTACCCGAGCTACCATATAGGTGGCAGTCCACTGAACACGGAGGGGGTTACCAGTGATCTGGGGACAGGTGTTGTTGTTAACCGTTCATTAGACACACATGTTGCTAACATAGTTGGGTAGACCTTCCACATTGCCCACATCATCATGAAGGGATTCACATCTAGATCAGGGGAGGTCATTGTCCCCTTGTACTCATCACTCAATAGACCTATGATTGGGTACAATGCCCCGTTCAGAATGTATCTGACCCAACACCTGCAGCAGCTGGAAAGGCACCAACAGTTCTTCGACAAACGGATGCAGGGTCTCAGGTATATGTGTTATACTGACCGACTGAAAGGATTCCAGCTGTATACAGTTGCATACCACTTGCCCAGAGGTGACCCGTGCCTGGCATGCACGGCTTGGTCGAACCCAGATCTGATGACTATGCTTCACGTAAATAAGGTAGATCCCTCAGAACCACAAGGGCAGCTGACGTACACCTTGACACTGTCATTAATCGAACGTGTTGTTGGGACGGATTCATCACCCAGACACTCACTATGCTGTGGAACGACATCCCAGTACATGTGAGGGCAAGCACCTCGCTGGCCTTATGTTAGTATTTACACATGGATGTCTGGATTGATTTATTTAAGTAACCTTATAAATGAATGTTACAGTAGCACATTGTGAATCTTTACATTTCGTTGGTCTATTTTACAGTAGTCATATTCATACGGTTTATGTGTATATATTATGGTTCATTCATATTACTAGGTGTCTGCAGTTCTGTTAATATATTGGCACAATCCGTAGGACATCTATATGTAGCTTACACAGTCAGACATTTGGAAAACATTTTATGTTGGTTCATGTTTCATATATGTACATATATTCCATTTTCCGATGAAGACTGTACCTTTCGAAGCAATGTCTGCTGTCCTCACTGTGTGGGATGTGTAACCCAAGTAAGGTTTGTTCGCTTGTCTGCCTTTAAGGCATGTAATTAGTACCTAGCACATCTAATGTACCAACCAATTAATGCTTGTAAATGTAGTAGGTTGGACTGCATTGTATGTAGTCTGAATAAGTCTGCTTATGAAGCAGACGGCGGGCTCCAATAGACTATGGTGACTGCCTTTAATTCCTGGTGTGCTCTGGTTGGTCACTGACGGTCCCTACAGTACCTCGTCTTTGCTTTGGACTTCATCGCTGGTTGTCTGTGTTTCTTGTATGGGAATGTCAACTGTAGTCCCTATGTGTATGACTTGTGTAATGCCTTACTACGGCAGTGTAATTCCACCGGGTTTGCATTTCTGTGTGCCATCTTAGTCATACGCTTGTCCATCCATGTGAATTGCCTACTATACAGTGGTATAGGGCTGTACACATTTCACACCTGCATTTTGCATTCCCCGGAGTATGGTGTGCATTATTAGCGGAGAGTGACGCATGTGCTACGCACGCCCTCCCACGGGCAGGACAAAGGATTGCCTGCGAAACAACACCGAGGCCAGATTCTACATACCCAGACTCCCTTGACTGCAACAGTGGACAGTACCCATTACACATCCTTCATGTGTGCTGCAGTGTGATGTGGACGCAGCTGAATGGACCCGATACCCTGGGTATTTCTGTGCATGTGTGCTGCAGTTCATGGACAGCTATCATCAACATTGAACACGCTTGCGCCTATGTGTACCTGTGACGTGGTGACGACAATTAGATCACATGAGTAATGCAGGAAGCTAGCAGGCATTCTCTGAACAGAATTTTGGGTCCTACAATGGACACCGATGTGCATATGTCAAGTTAGATGTTGCTGGACTGTGTCCACCTGCCCAGTGCTTTTCACTGCTGGTGTATGTTCCCCAATCGCGGATGTCTGTTTGACTACCCATTCCACATGGTGCTACATAACCGCTGAGTTAGTACTGTGAACAAATGACATACATCCAAAGATGCTGGTTACCAACTGCTTCATATAAACCTCAGACATCCCAATGGGACATATCCGTCACTATATTTCCAATATAACACCACCGGAACATGTTGCTTACCTATGCATTCATGTAACCATGTTGTCTTCGTAGGTGGGAATGCCATAGTTTAAACATCCTACGTGACGTTGTGTGTGTGCCATTAGTATGTGTTCCACAGGTCGCACATCTGTTCCGCTGTACGGTAGCGGGTGCTCCTCAGTCTGTTGCTGGCAGACTGAGTGCTGTGTACGCCGGTGTTGGCACGAGAGTCCGGCTCTGTATGTGGAATGTCAACTGTGGTCCCTATGTGTATTTCCTGTGTCATGCCTTACCGCGGCTATGTCATTTACCCGGGTTTGCAGTTGTGGGTGCCATCCTGGCCATACGGGTGTCCATCCATGACAATTGCCTACTGGACACTAGTATTGGGCTGTACACATTCCACACCTACATTTAGCATTCTCCGGAGTATGGTTTGCATTATTAGCGGAGAGTAAGGCGGGTGCTACGCACATCCCTCCCACAGGGCGGGAGGAAGGATTGCCTGCGAAACAACACCGAGCACAGAGTCTACATACCCAGAATCCCTTGACCGCAACAATTGACAGTACCCATTACACATCCGTCATGTGCGGATGTGTGATGTGGATGCAGTGCTATGGACCCGGTACCCTGGGTATTTCTGTGCATCTGTGCTGCATTACATGGACAGCTATCAGCAACATTAAACACGCTTGCGGTGCATATGTGTACCTGTGACGACAATGAGTTCACTTAAGTGTTGAAAGAAGGCGGCATTCCTGTCTTTAGACAAATTTTTGGGTCCTACATTGGACACCACTGTGCATATGTAAAGTGTAGAGCTTGTCGGACTGTGTCCTTGTGAGCAGTGGGTTTCACTGATACTGTGTGTTCAGATATCGCGGATGTCTGTTGGACTACCCATTCCACATGGTGCTACATAACCAGGTGATTTACTACTGTGGACAAATTACATACATCCAAAGATGCTGGTTAGCAAATGCTCAATTTAAACCGCAGACGTCCCAATGGGACATATCCGTCACTGTATTTCCACTATAACACCACCAGAACATGTTGTTTACCTATGCATTCATTTAACCATGTTGTCTTCATAGGTGGGAAAGCCATAGTTTACATATCCTACTTGACGTTGTGTGTGTGCCATTAGTATGTGTTCCACAGGTCGCACATCTGTTACGCTGTACGGTAGCGGGTACTCCTCAGTCTGTTGCTGGCAGATTGAGTGCTGTGTACGCCGGTGTTGGCAGGACGGTCCTGCTTTGTATGTGGAATGTCAACTGTAGTCCCTATGTGTATTTCCTGTGTTATGCCTTCCCGCGGCTATGTCATTTACCCGGGTTTGCAGTTGTGGGTGCCATTCTGGCCATACGGGTGTCCATCCATGACAATTGCCTACTGGACAGTAGTATGGGGCTGTACACATTCCACACCTACATTTAGCATTCTCCAGAGTATGGTTTGCATTATTAGCGGAGACTGAGGCAGGTGATACGCACACATCCCTCCCACGGGGCGGGAGAAAGGATTGCCTGTGAAACAACACCGAGCACAGAGTCTACATACCCAGAATCCCTTGACTGCAACAATTGACAGTACCCATTACACATCCGTCATGTGTGCGGAAGTGTGATGTGGATGCAGTTCTATGGACCCGGTACCCTGGGTATTTCTGTGCATCTGTGCTGCATTACATGGACAGCTATCAGCAACATTAAACACGCTATGCGGTGCATATGTGTACCTGTGGCGACAATGAGTTCAGGTAGCGTTGGAATAACACATTATTCGATTCTTTCCACAATTTTTGGGTCCTACAATGGACACCACTGTGCATATGTAAAGTGTAGAGCTTGTCGGACTGTGTCCTTGTGGGCAGTGGGTACTCTTTTATGCTACCATTTTGATATATATCTGGGAAATGTTTGTCCTGAGATGTCAGGACATTTGACATGTGTTCGGTTTATTTACAGGACACGGCTGGCCAGAGAGGGCATATCCTCTCAGGGTGGAACAGGTGTTTACCTTGGAACATATGCATCGGATTTTCAGCGATTACAATGTTTCAGTAACGGTATGTTGCCTAATATACCATCAATGTCATATTTATTACCCCATTTTGCTGCGTAACTCACATTATGTGCTCTCTGCGATTGCATATTCTTCACGCCACCGTCAAATGCGGATCACATGATCTGTTGCTTCAATAATCTCCCATATCCTCTACACGACTGCTACACCCTTCTGTCATAACACGTGTCTCCTTCCCTGTATCCACTGTAGTGTCTACATTCACTATTTACTCTGCTGTGTGTTCCCTGACCTATGTTCAGATTTAACAGTATGTGGGTAGGTCTTCGACCGATATCACTACTGTTAACAGAAACACAATGTAGTCTGGTCCCTGATCTACAATAGACACAAAAGGCAGACACTCCTTACCTGGGCCTCCTGTTTAAGGCTGCACGTTTTCTTCTTGGGATCCAGTTTTCCGCTTTTCAGCCACAGATCAGACAGTAAACAGCCTCTTTACACACAACAATTCAGTCGGAGGTCTTTTCATTCAAGAAGAACCATTTATGCATATTCTCCGGTACATGTCTAACCAGCCATGCACTCTGACCTGTAGCTTACCAAGGGAATTCCGGATTACAAGGATCACGATGTGAAATAAGTTGTTACAACCAGACTGTAGTTATCAGTAGACTTTTCTAAGTGACAGCCGATAACACAGGAGGCTCGGGTTCGGACAGTTTTAGTAGTGTACACAGGCAGGCTAAATAATGTACAGTCCAAGTATGGGGGTTTTGTCTGACTCTATACAGTAAGCAGTTTCTTTATATAGTGTTTACAATCAGCATTTGCCCAACTTACTGACGTGGTCGGTCACAGGGCATTTCCATCACTATGGTCCGCAATAGTCTATACATACGTGGGTGCTGGGCTCATGCTTTTAAATTGTTTTCTCATGGGAATAACACAGGCTTGCAAGGCACCTTGTACATTACAGTATCCTTTTGTGATTGTAGCTGTTTCAAGGACCCTAGACTGTTACGATACAGTGGACAGTTAATTTCTTGATACGTTGCTTTGTCTGTCTGGTAGGGAGTTGTACTGCTATCTTCCATTGAGCTCACAAGGCCATCCTCCTCTGGGGAAGGGGTGCTGTTATGCATGTACATACATTTATTGTTCTGTAACCCAGCAAATAATTAATGATGACAGACATGAGCCTGCTGTCCTGCTTACTGCCACTTTCAGAATTCCATCACAGTACAGCTTAGCTTCACCAATTACATGCAGGCTTAGTTCTGCTGCCATATTGTACGGTACAATTCAATACATTATATAGTATTTCGAGTGTAAACTGGAACTTCATATGTGTTTCTATATATTTTACGAACAACATCCATCCAGCCATATGCATGTTGTTCCATCCTTTACCTTGACCGTGTGTATTTGTCCGTCCAGCCACGCTCATCTCCACATGTGATGTCCCAGTTTCCCCTTCTTTGCCTGTAGCACCCTGTTAGGATGTCCTGTGTGTTAGGCACCTGTTCCGCTATATGTGATCGACTTCACTGCAGAGATGATCGTCGATGCGGTGGTCCACCGACCCGACTTGTCCACGTGTACACTTATGTGCACCGTGTCGTATGCAAACCTAGATGGTTTGGACGGGTACATACTACATGCCGGATGTACACATTCTGCTGACACATTCACATGCAGCCATTTACATATCTGTACCTGCGGTGGGTTGCTGACATGTGGGGTACGTATTTGCCCGCGTGGCATTGCCTAACACAAACATCTTACCACAGTTCAGGTATGCACATTGTGTGTGGTTGTATAGCTGCACACGGATGCTAGCAGGTTTGGGTGCAGGGGTATACATGGGTGTGACTGACATGTACAATGAGGCTATTGTGTAGTACATCCGATTGCATGTGTTCTGCTTCTGGATATTACACTTCATCATACACCATCCGGTGTATGCAACAAAGATGTTGCTGGGTCTGGGATATGTTGCTATGCACATGTTTGCCTGTGTTTGGGGTATCTTGCTTCCTTACTGTTGTTATGTCGGCACAGCTACCCGGCTATGTACTGTCACTACTGCTTGTGACCATTATGGTTGGCACCTTTTCCAATGCCCATGGTGGGGCATGTTATGTGGACACTTCGATATTTGCAGGACTACACATACCCAGGGCTAGTGCAGTAGACAGAACTTCACTTGTTTGCCATACTATGAGCCTATTCTGTTAGCGTTTGGGTTCCTTATTTATTTTCTTATGCCATGTCTGTGTTCCATACCGTAATGTATATGTTTTATGCTACTATTTACATGTATATTGCGGGAATTTGCGTGGCAGGGGATCGCAGGTCATTTTCCACTTTTACGATTGTTGCAGGGACACGATTGTCCAATCAGGGACTGTCCATGGCACTTTGGGACAGCAGGTAACCCTGGTGACCATGCCCATGTCGGTGCTGGGGTTTCCACCTTTTCCATTTTCCGATCTGGGATATTTCCGGGACTCACATCTGCCTTTACAGGCCGACACATACAAACGGTCACTATATAGCATAGAAATTCACTTGTTTGCCTAAATAATTTGCTTATTATTGTGGCAATTTCCTTGCTTATTCTGTTTATTGTGTCATTTCGGTATTTCTGTTACAGAAATAACCAATTCATGCTACCATTACATTACATACGGGACATCATTGTGTCCTACATTCGTAGCACATCAGCCATTTCTAATACGTTTTTTCGGGACACAACTGTCCATGGAGAGACTGCCCCAAACACAGTGGGACAGGTGGTGACCTTAGTCGCTGCTCCTATGTCGGTGCGGCGCGCTGACATGCGGCTGTACACCTTCTCTGGGTGTAAACACTGACAGTACATTGCGGGACGGCAGCGGTCTTATGCGTATCCTTTGCTCCTTGAACGGGTACACTTATGCCTTGGTGGCTTCTATTTGCTTCTCCGTTGATTTGGAACGGGGACTATGTTGCACTGTACGCGTGCGTTTCATTCTGCACGGGACCTGGCTGCTGCCATTACTATTGTGGGCGGACCGTGGCTGTCAGCACATTAGGTTGCTCACCTCCTGCCGGCTTAGACATGCCTCCAGACGCATCCTACCTGGGCTCGCTCACGTACACTACGCACGTGTCTGTGATTCCGGTGCACTCTCATTAATATGTATATGGCACTACTGCGCCGGATATTCCATGCACCGCCGGCGCAGGCCTTACGCCGGCCTTACGCCGAGCTTCATGAATCCCGGGGAATCTCTTTAGCCTTGGTTATATAATGGGAGTTACTGTGTCTCTACACAACCATTCATTTTCAATGAGGATGTTCAATATTAATATAACTTGCCTTTAATAAAGGCATACTTATAATTCAGCAGTTCTTTCCTATACATATATATATATATATATATATATATATATATATATATATATATATATATATAAAACAATATCATAAGCAAGTCTGAGATTTTTTCTTGCTCATTACTGCTTAATGATTGTGCTACTTGAACAATTTAATATTTACAGCGTATCTTGATAATTAAACAGCAACTCATTTTTACCCTTAAAATGCCTAATAACACATAGCTACATTCATGAACCTTAATTGACTTACTATCTTTAAGGTTGAGTACACTAGCTGCAGTGTGTTTACAAATATGTTATATAGTTCCAGTCAAGGACTTAAATATATTAAAGTTTTATAAAATTAAGTTCAATTATAGTAATTTACGTGGGTGATCTTATCAGAAAAGATTATAGTAAAATCTGTATGTGTTAACTATTCATACAGTTTCTTCCAAGTGATATACTTCTTTTTAAGCATTGTGTGCTGTTTATGTGTACAATTCAAAATGGATAACAAATATTACAATATAATAAAATGTCATGTATGTGTTGATACCTTCTAAATTCATTAGGTACTTCAGAGTACTTTTAATATTTGTTAAAACTGTAAAAGCACTTTGCCATCTCATAAATAGTGTGCTGGTTACTTTAAGTAGCTTAGGAGCTGACACCACACCCATATTGTCTTGTTTTAGCGCTGACATCACTCATGACTGTTTACTTTCATTTTGCGCTATTAGAAGGTTTAACACATTGTAATGGATTCTAACTGAAGAACCTTCTTCATTCAGGGGTGGCAAAACAAGAGTTCCCAGCTCGTGACCATGGCGGGAAGACAAAAACAAAGTAAGTGAAGTTTTTAGGGCTTTTTTTAAACTGAACACCAACTCATTAAACTTCTATTAGTTTTCTTAACATTAAGGGCAGATATATAAGCCAAACAGTTGTTTGTTAGTCAAAAAGGCACTTTTAGCATCAAATAATAGATAATTACTTTTCAAGGCACTTTTTGACAGTTATTACTATCAGTTTTTATATATTATTATGTGTATTAAATACATCAGTTTAGATATTTCATGCAACTTAGTGTAAATAATATAAAAATTAATCATGCTCATTTAAACACACCACATTAATATGTCAGTGTAAATACATCATATTTTATACTAGCAGTAAAAGGCAGGTAATTTATAAATGAACTATCTAAACATCATTTAGAGTTAGAAAAATCATGACTGTAAGTATTTACACTGTAATAGAGAAAGATATGTTGCCTTGCTTTCTTTAGGGTTGTTTCCTTTAGTTATAAAATGTCCTGCTTATCTTGTATTTATATTGTTTCAAAGACTGACACATGTGTAAAGCATGAATGCTTTCAAAGAACTTTTTTGCCTTACAGAGCAAATAGAAAATAATAATGTTTGTGTTTTTCATATGTCTTTTATCATTTCTTCTTCTTCTTGTCAGCAGTGCTCCATTCCTTTTTTTCTAAGTGATGCTTAACCCCAAATTGGGAGAAATCCATTTCTTCCACATTATCCAAGATTTTATTAGCTGAAAGATAAGAAACTGTTGCTTGCAGAGTGTCAAAAGTTTTAGGACCTTCAGTAAAAAATATTTTTATTCTTGCAGGGAACAGCAAGTGGACTTTAAGTTGTCTTTTTTTCAATTCCTTTATCAGAGGGAGACATTCTTTTCTTGCAGTTATAACTCCAGCAGAATAATCATTATCAAATCTGATTATGTTGTCTTTGTATTTAACTGGAGAAGTTGACCATGCTGTTTTTAAAATAAGTTCCTTGTCCTGTGATGAAAAACTTTACTATTATTGATCTCAGGTGATTTTTTGATTTGATGGTTGATGAAGCAGCTCTTATGGATCTGTGGGCTCTTTCAATTCCATAAGAAAGAGCTTCAGGCAATTTTAAAACTTCTGGTAACCAGGTAGTAAGGAAAGTCACCATGTTATCTCCCTCTGTTTTCTCTGGTAGCCCATAGATGCGAAGGTTATTTCGTCTGGACCTGTTCTCTAGATCCTCTATTTTATTTTGTAATGAAGCATTTTGTTGTGATAAAAAATGTAGCTGAAGATCTTGTTCTGAGAGTCTGCCCTCAGTATCATTTAAGGATCTCTCTATATCAGCTATTTGAGACTTCTGTTGCGTCATTATTTCTTGTAGTTGCTGTATTTGTTTTGTAGATCTCTCCTCAAAAGTGTTCAGTTTGGTATTCATTTTGTCAAATTTCACTGGCAAGTCTTGTATAGCATTTAATAAAGACTGTATCTCCTTTTTCATCGTCTGGTCCTGTGTGGTATGCTTAGAAAAGCTTATTTTCAGTAGATTCAGATACCTTCCTTCTTGTTTTTGACAGGAAAAATAATGTTTAAAGCCAAATTTTTTGCACTGTAGACTTCTAGTGATATTAGTAGAAGTAATTCAACAAAATATGTTTGTCTACAATATCTAGTTTTTAAAAATTCCTGTCAGAAATATCTTTTGAGTGCAGAGCTGAGAAAAGATGCTGCCAACCAGTCTACATCCTAGCCATGCCCCCAGTACAGAGTCTTTCATAGTACAAAAGACCACAGATAGATCACAGTGGAGGAATCTATGGGAAACAGAATACAGGGAGAAGGAGGCTAGTTTCCCTGGATAAGTAAGAGACTTGAGGCCTGTGACTTTTTTGGTTAGGAACCAGAGCTCTTTCCAGCCAGGTGATAGGTTCCAGTAAATACATGCCAAAGGGGGTATTATATTCAGTAATGAAGCAGATATGAGATTAGTACAATAGACTTTTTTTATTCTGAATAAGACACATTTAATTATTAGCTGTGCCAGAGAGAAGGCTTTTCTTAATTTAATGGAAGATTGATGCTAAGCAAAGGATTGGGGGGGAGTAATCACCCACAAAGGTGGCTGGTTCTCTATCTATATAGTATGATGAGGATTTATTTATTTCACCAACGTTCTCACCTTTAGTTTGTAGGTATTGTCCTTACAATAGTTGTTTGTCTAGTTTAGCCCATCTTGGAGTACCTTCATGCCTGTAGGTTTTCAAATAGCAATTCATAATTTACAGTCATTAGTGAATCTTGCTTACCAGAGATCTGTGATACTGGCATATAGATCAGATAAATACATTTCAAATAGAATAAGACCCATCAATGAGTCTTTAAGAATCCAAACTGCCACATTTTTACTTAGCAAATCTAATGATATGTTCTGCCTCACAATTAATTTGTTATCTACCTTACTATTGGATCGAAGTTTAAGAACACCAGCTTGTCATTGATGCCTGCATTATGGACAGTAAAGAATACTTTGGCCTG
Source organism: Protopterus annectens (assembly GCF_019279795.1). Classification (NCBI taxonomy): domain Eukaryota; kingdom Metazoa; phylum Chordata; order Ceratodontiformes; family Protopteridae; genus Protopterus; species Protopterus annectens. The sequence goes on from NC_056733.1 coordinate 264,495,494, forward strand.
GTCCCAGTACGTCATGTACACCAAATAACTAACATCAAGTTCCTGAGTTACCTTTTCAAACAAGTTTTCAAGATTAGGAAGGGATGACCTCCCTATAAAGTGTAAACTGATGTGTTTCCAGGGCTAAGAGATTATCAATGTCTAGGGTTTTGAAGTCAGAAATGATACATTCCAAGGCTTTACAGACAAGACTGGTAAGAGTAATGGGTCTGTAGCTGCCAGGGTCAATAGCTAGATCTCATTTATGAAGGGTCATCATGGTGGCTGTTCCCCATGCTTTGGAGAAGCAGCCTGTTGCAAGACTCATGTTAAAGAGATTTAATTAAGATTATGATAGGCCATCTTTGGTGCTAATTATCTAGTTTCCTTTTATATTATCAGAGCCCATGGATGCAGTGTTCTTTGTTTTAGAAAGGGCAGCTAGGAATTGTTTCATTGTGATCCTGATGGACTGATGATTCATGAGGGCAGTTATGATGGTGGGGGAAGGGCTAAGATTTCAGCTATATTTTTGGGATCAGAATGGACATTACCATTGTGAACTTTCTAACATAGTTAAAGAAGGATTTATATTTATGTTTGGTGTCAGTGGCCATTTTGAGCTCATAATCGGCTGTGAGTTTTCTGGCTGTTGCTTAACTCTTTTGCCAGTGTGTTTGAATGCTCCCTTAAGATAAGGGTATGTGACCACCTGTAACAATTTAGGTGAAAGCAGAATTCGTATCTAAAGTGTCTGGCTCTATTTATGAGTCAATCTAAGAAGGGATGTAGTGAAAGTTATTTAGGTCACTAAGTAGCTGAGAAGTCCCTAATTTTAATATATTTATTGGTGTGTGTGTGTGTGTGTGTGTGTGTGTGTGTGTGTGTGTGTGTGTGTGTGTGTGTGTGTGTGTGTGTGTGTGTGTGTGTGTGTGTGTGTGTGTGTGTGTGTGTGCGTTTTGCCTTTAGTTTCAGAAATGAACGTCACCAGTTTGTGATCTGATTTGACAATGGAGGATGATACCTGTGGAGGCGTATTGGGGGCAGTATTCGTAATAATAAGATCTGCACTACCGTGTCCCATAATACTGCTTGTTACCATCTGTTCTGCAAACTTTTCCTTTACATATTCAAAGAATCATTGGACATGCTTGCAGTGTAATTGAAGTCAACAAGAAAAAATGTATTACAACTGATAGAAATATTGGTTATGACATTAATGTGGCTGTTATCATCTGTGGGGCATGATGGGTAATATATGGTTGGCTATGAAGTGGTATTTGATATTGTTTATGGTGACTTGAATTTTCAAAATTTCAAAAGTATGGTCACAAGGAATCTGCCTTGATGTAGGGGGGTTTCTGACAAAAATGGGCACACCATCACACTTGCCCATAGGTCTGAATACATAGCAGGAGCTAAACCTAGGAACAGAGGGAATGCTTTCATTGTGTAAAAAACAAGCTCCTGTTACTACACATATGTGTATGTGTTTGTGTTGTAGAAAGGCTTCAAGCTCAGGCATTATTTTGCTACAACTTCTGAAACTGAGTAGAACCACCTTAATGTGTTTTGAGTTGGAATTTGATAGGTCAGAATGCTGAGTAGACAACTCAGACTATTGGGTCAGCAAATTCTTTAGGCAGAATGTGTTAGACTTGGTAAGAGAGATGTAGGCCATCCATGGCAATGCTTGAGGACCATCTCATCTCAAGCAGACATATACTGGCTCTCTGTGGAATGACAGCAGCTACTAAAACAGTTACTGAAGCTAGTTATTTTCTCCTTGAATTATGACAACCTTCTTGGTTATGGCAAACCCCTAGTCTTTTGTGCTTCTGTCACAAGCTCAGGCATATTCTTCTGTATTTGCCCTTTGTGGCATGCATAAGATTATTCGCATCCATTTGGGCTACCACAACACTGTTGTTGTATTTGTCAAATTAGAGGGAACTAACAGCCTTGACCATATCCTGTATCCAGAAATACAACTAACTGTCACCCTGTTATTTTCCCTTTTTTTGTGAGGGCAGTGTCATTGTGTTTTACAGCAGAGTCACTAGAAAAGTGGATGCATCCATTATAGGCCTTTAGGGCTTGTAACATGGACCATTGTGATGAACTCACTGAAATATGCGTAATGGCTGCTGACATATGTATTTATGATGCAGAGTATGGTCTGATATCTGAGATTTCTGAATTCCAATTCCAGAAGTCTTGGGGAGTGACTTTTTCACCACATCAATGTAATACAGGCTTTATGCTGTGGTGGTGGTATTTATGTGTGTGTGTGTGTGTGTGTGTGTGTGTGTGTGTGTGTGTGTGTGTGTGTGTGTGTGTGTGTGTGTGTGTGTGTGTGTGTGTGTGTGCGCGTGTGTGTGTGTGTGTGTGTGTGTGTGTGTGTGTGTGCGTGTGTGTGTGTTTTGCTTGCCAAGTGCACGATGAGTCAGGTTGTGGGGGCAATAATGTTTTTTCCATAAGCATGAGGCACTGTTTTCTGATTGGCTACAGAAGGGGTAAGAGCTGGCTGGGATTCCATATTAGCCAAAATGTGAGTTATCTTAATAACATATAAATGTAATATGGTTTAAAAACTCAGGACAGGAATTGGGGGTGATATTCAGTCATGACATGTACGTGTTAAGATTATCCCTGCTGTCCGCAAATGAGCACAGCTAAGCTGCAATTCATAGAAGCCAGTTAAGTTAACACATGGTTCAGTGAATGAGCATAAGCAAATGAATTCATAATGAGATGTAAATGTCATATGCTAATGAGGCATTCTTTCTTATATTTGCGATTCATAGTAGAAATTTCCTGCTTGAACACTTTTCGTCATCTTCCGCAAATATGTTATATAAAGAGGAGTCTCATCAATCCTATCCACTTTCAGTCCACAAAATGCTGTCATTTGCTGCTATCCCTGCTATTTCAAGGTGTGAGCTGATTGTCTTAGCCGAGCCAAAAACACTTGTGCTCAACACTACTCACCAGCCAAGAAGGTAGAAGTAAAGGCAGAAGATAACTCACTATAAGTTTAATAATGAAGAGCTAATTGACAGAGTGGACAGTGACATTATAATGGCCATGTGACTATGTATAACCTGCATAGTGGTATTGGAGGAATGCATGGACGTCATATCCATGTGGATACTAAGGTATGCATTGCTCCCATTCTACTTGCCATTGGGACCTTCCAAAGACAGACTGGGGACATGTAGATCTCACAGGCTTTTGCCTCGAGGACACTACAGCAGTTCCTAGATGTACTCTTGGCACATGTGGATCAGTACATCTATTTCTCTGTATCATCTCAGGATCAAGCCAGGACTATAAGTGACTTTTATGGGATGGCATGTTTCCCTAATGTAAACAGTAAGATCAATTGCACCGATTTTGCAATTAGGGTGCCTTCTGGTCCATGGACTTAGAATTACTGCAATAGGAAGAGATGCCATTCCATCAGTTGCCAGGTAATGTATAATGCATGGAGGTGTGACACCAATGTGTCTGCCCAGTATCCTGGCAGTGTACATGATTTCCATTATCTGACACATTAGCTCACTTTACAGACTCTTCATACATTGTATGATGCCCACTGGTTATTTTTCTGTTAAGTGGAAAAAAAAAAAAATAAAAAATATATATATATATATATATATATATATATATATATATATATATATAGCTTAGGTCCATAGGTAGGTACTAGGCTATTGGCCCAAGGGCCTAAGTAAGACTAGCCAACAAGGTTTCCTGGCTTACACCATCCAAGAAAGTTAATTTCCTGTGCCCCTGTCAAGCAGAACAACAGAAGTGATCCCCGGGGTGCATTTCCTATTTCCCATCCACTCATCAAGATTTTTCTTGAAGAGTGCTAATGAGGAACTTTGCTTGACACAGATGGGTAGCTTGTTCCAGAGTATAGGAAGTCTCTGGGACAGGAATCTATCCCTCCAGCATATCCTGTTTACTGTGTTGACAAGGTTTAGGCTTCTAGTGCATGTAACTTGGAGGGCTTGAGATTTCTTTAGGTGTAGCATGTCCAACAGCTCTGGGTTTAACATAGCTTTATATGTTAGGCAGAGATCTCCTCGGAGTAGGCAATATGCTACAGATAAAGCTGGAGTTTTTTGAGACTGTCAGTGTAGGGCATCTGTTTAAGGTCAGTAATCCTCTTTGTGAGGTACTTCTGTGGCCTTTCCATTTGCTGCAGATGTCTTGTGAGGTACATTCCAAAAGGAGCGTTGTACTCTATAATGGGTCTAATGAGTACTGAGTAGAGGGGAACAATTACCTCTTTTTTCCTGGATGAGAACCCTTTTGTGATGAGGTGTGCCACATAGAATGATTTCCTGACTACTCTGGTGATGTGATTATCAAAGGAGAGACTACTGTCCACCTGGGTCCCAAGGTCTCTTGTCACACATTTGGCATTAAGTAGACTGCCGTTTGTGTGGTAGTTCATGGGTACAGAGTTTTTACCAAAGGGGATGACAATGCACTTTTTGGCATTGAGCTTGAGGCCATGCCTCTGACACCAGGCATCTGTCTCAGTGAGGCCCTTCTGTAGGATGTCCACATCATTTGGGGACACAACTATGGCTCCTAGTTTGCAGTCATCTGCGAACTTCATTAGCCAGAGGCCTTCTGTGTTAGCCTGTACTTCAGAGAAGTAGATACCAAACACGAGAGGTCCCAGGACTGAAACCTGTGGTACTCCACATGTCACTGGTTTGAAGTCAGATATGGAGTTTGCAACTTTTGCAGTGTGGGTTCTGTCAGTGAGCCAGTTGGCAACCCATCTTGTGAGGTAGGGATTTATACCTAGTTTAGTGAGTTTAGCTATAATTCCAGAATGGGGGATGGTGTCAAAAGCCCTGGCGAGGTCAAGATAGGCTGTGTGAACCACCTTACCCTCATCTACGGCTTTGGTGACTGCCTCAAAGAAGTCAATCAGGTTCAGAAAGCATGATCTGCCTTTCACAAACCCGATCTGGGTGGGGTCCAGAGTTTGGAGGTTACCAATGTCTTTGTTTATGAGTTCCATGATGATACGTTCCATGGCCTTGCAAACCAAGCTTGTCAGGCTAATAGGGCTATAGGTCCTAGGATAAGTTGTGGCTCCCCCTATGTGTAGTGGGATAATTGTTGCTGTGCACCATTCAATGGGCACAAAGCCTGATGTGAGACTATGACTGAACAGGGTGCTTAGGTGGGGAGCCAGTTCGTTCTGAAGTTGGTGTAAAACCTTGCCTGGGATGTTGTCCTGTCCCATGGATGCTGTTTTGGTTTTAGAGAGTGCAGCTTTTATCTGCATAGATGTGATTACAGGGACTCTGCATTCTTCCTGTATAGCTATGGGCCCTTTAGGGGGTGAGGGGGGGGGTAAAGTTAGCACTGAATCTATCTGCCAGGATATTGGCAATATCAGTTGTTTCTGTAATTTTCGTGCCGTTGTCCTGTAACTCAGTGCAGATCTGGGTGTTGCCATTGAGATTCCTGACATAGCTATAGAGTGCTTTGTGGTTGCCCTTAGAATCAGTGGTGATTTTGTTTTCGTAGCTAGCTTTGGAGGATCTTATATGGGATCTCAGCTTCTTACTGAGGCTGACCAGGGAGTTCCTCCACTCATGGGATTTTACTCTCTATTTGCAACAGTTTCCACAATCTCGACTTTCACAATCCCGAACCCATGATGTCAAGATTGTGGACTCTTGAAATTGTAAAACAAACAAAAATAAAATGACAACATTTAAAAACATATTTTTGCAGGGGGGCAAGCCCTCCTGCACCCACCACACTCCTGCAAACTAAATATACTAATTCCAAGATCGCTGTACACTGAAGAGAATGATAATGTAGCTCACTATGCAGTGCAGAACGGGAACATTACCATGCTCTTCACTGTAGTGCGATCTCAGAGTTAGTATATTTAGTTTGGAGGGGGTGTGGGTGGTGCAGGGGGACTTGGCCCCCCTGCAAAAACATGTTTTTAAATGTTGTCATCTTTTTTTTTTTTGTTTTACAATTTCGAGATTCCACAATTTCGACATTATGTCTTCGGGATTATGAAAGTTGAGATTGTGGGACCTTGAGATTTCGTAGTGGACCCAGATATATATATATATATATATATATATATATATATATATATATATATATATATATATATATATTCTTTTATTTTATTTAAGAAGTTATTTATTGTAAAATGTATTGCTGATTAATAAATCATTTTTCCTTTGTTTTGTCTCCTTCCCTTTCTCTCTCTCCCTCTCTCTCTCTCTTTTTTGTGTTTCACGTAATGCTGTAAATCTGCTGTAACCATGGCTCATGACACCAGTGAGAAATCCAAGTGAAGCTTCAGGAGAGACCTACAACACATCCCTGTCCCTGATTCATATTGTCATTGAGAGGGTCTTTGACCTCCTGAAAGAACCATGCAGGTGCCTGGATGAGTCTGGGGATACCCTTCAGTTAGGACCCATCTACTGCATGCAGGATGTTTACTGCATGCTGCATTCTGCACATGATCATGCATCAGTCTGGTGGTGAAGTGACCCATACTGTTACTGCAGTATTTGCTATTCTAAATGGAGTTTACCACAATAAAGCCTTTATTCAATTTTACCTTTTCTTTGTGCTGGATTACTTTTTGATAGTATGGGTTTAACTGGTACAATCCGTGCACTCAGTCTACCTTGTGTATCTTTAGTTTATTCTATAGGTTAATGTCACCATTCCTTGTCAGCATTCAATTCTCTATAGAAATATATGTTACTGTTTTTAAACCAACCTTCCTGATCAGATGAATGTTGCTGCTGCAGACATTGGTAGTAGGCAATGTTCACAGCACCTCTGATTATTCCAGTGCCATCATCTTGTGTCATAGTCATCCCCATGGATGGAGAGGAGTTATTCATCTGTTGTTAATGGGATAATTGTTGGAGCCTCCCACTCCAACACTGGTATTGGCAATTGCATTCTGCCTTGCCTTGCTTCTAGTACGTTCTGCCATATCATTTGCCTTCCTCTTGCACTGTATTAATGTGCTGTTTCTGTCGCCAACTGCATTAAGGTCCAGGGCAGCTTGATTCCAGGCTTTTGTTCTCCCAGCTTCTTTCATTTGTCCTTTACCAAACAGACATTTCCCATATGTCCTAAGGTTTGCCAAGAGGATGCAAGTTTCTTCATGGCTGAAGTTACCCTTTCTCTGCCTTGAGCCCTTGTTTTGCATCATTAATTCACAGGAAAAAAAAAAGGCCACAGTCATACACAAAAACTTGTAATCATCAGTCAAGCAACACAACAATGACCATGTGTGCCTTCCATCCACATGTAAAAAGTTAACACAAACCACATAGTAGCCTGTTTTCAGAATGGTCCTGGTGGATCATTACAATAATTGCTATCATTGTCATTATAATGCTTATAGGGTTTTATTCAGGTGTTTAAAAATTTGTATAAACAGAACTATTTAGCAATGTTTCTGCTGATTCAAAGCAAATTAATGTTATAGTGACAGAGGAGTTAATCCAGTTATAGGTAGAGCTTGACTTCTTTCCTTATAGCAAAAGGGGGAATTGATAGAGATTGGCAAGGATTCACGAAGCCTCCGTGTAAGAGTTATAACTCTTACACGGAGGCTGCAGTTAAACGGAGTGATGTCAGCATGCTTTGCATATTCATGAGAGCATGCTGAATCACACCTAAGGCTAACACGGTCCGTGTAAGACAGTAGGGGGCGTGTCCGTAGGCCGAGCCCTGCAAGCGGACACGCCCCCAGAAGAGTAAAAGTGCCCAAAGTAAACACCCACGACAGAGTCCATGGAAATGTGAATAAACACAACACAACACATGCCCCCACAGACTACGAACATAAAATGTACAAATGAACATCTTATAATTTTTTTTAAATTGTAAAGATGTTTGCCTGTGAGTATTTCGCTTTGTGGGCGTGCCTGTAGCGCAGCCACAGTTAGCAGTCAGTGGGAAAGCATATAAGAACTAAATATGCAAAGTAAGCCAAGAAGCAATAGCGTAGCGGTAGAGACGTCAGCTGAAGAGTAGGCATCCATGGTTCGAGCCCCCACAACATCAATTTTTTTTTTTAGTAAAATAAGCACGAAACAAGTCCCTGACAAATATGTACACATATAAAATCACAATTTATGTAAAATGTAATGAAATAGTCCATTTATTTTGAAGAAATGTGAGGGAACAAAACAATAGAAAATGCCAGATGTGCCTATAGCTGAGCTACAGTTTAACAAGGTGAGTGCATCTGCCCGTAGCTGAGCAGTGGTTTAACAGGTGCAAAATGAGTGCCCGTAGGTGAGCAGTGGTTTCACATGCTGAAACTGTGTGACCCTAGCTGAGCTGAGCGTAATATGCGTGCTGACAGCCAAATGAGGCATGAACCAGCGCACCCCATTTGCGCGGAGCTGCGCACCGCGCTAACAAGCTAACTGACGGGCAACGTTGAGCAAGCTGTAACAAAACTGCCTTTACACAGACACACCCCCTAGCCTGTCTAGACAGTCATAAAATATAAAAAGCAGTGGCCAGGTTCGAACCCAGGATACCATGCACCATAGTCAAGGTACTGAACCACTAAGCTACGACAGCTGTACTCAGAAATGCAGTAATAGCAAATATATAGGAATGAATAGAAAGTGGAGCATGACAAAGCAGGTTTTGTGAAGTGGATACAATTCCAAAATGGCCAATCGCAGATAAGTGCGGGAAAAATGGCATATATAAGCCCCATAGGAGGGAATACACAGCATAAACGATGGTAGAACTGACTTGCAGCCAGAATGTCAGGTGTAGGTGAGGGTAGTTGCTTTCGAGCACAGAGGTTGGGCATTGAGGAGTCCAGATACATGGTCTGGCTCTTAGTCCACAATCATGAGACCCAACTCATGCAGGGCCAGGTCCTGTGGGGAGCATATAGGGCTGAGGCGTGGGACCGGTTGGCTCATGATCTCACCAGTGCCACAGGAATTCCAAGGACTGGTGAGCAGGTCCGTCACCACCATGCGGACCTGAAGAGACGCAAGCAGGACCAATTGAACCTTTGGATACAGGAAGCCCGGCAAATGCCCAACGCCCCACTACTGAGTAAGTTACATTTAATTATGTATGTAAGAAATTAAACTAGCTGATATTATGGAGATGTGTATTCCAATATTACTTCATTTATATTACAACTGCAGGTGTCCGTTCTGCAAACCGTAGAGCCTATGGCGATAGGCTGGTGCGGTTGCGCCACCAGGCAGGTCAGTAATCCACTCCCAGTAACTGTAAAGAAATATCAAAGTATGACAGTTAGCAAAAGAGTGCAGTCTGGTCACTAAGTATAAAATGTGCAAGTAACAGTGTAAGAGTGTTTGCAAGTATTGCTTGATTACAAAAGAGTGTTGCAGTCTGTAATCCAAACAGAAAAATGAAAATGTCTGAAATAAAGTCTGAAATAAAGATGCCCCACCTGTAATATAATAGTGCACAACCTGCAGCAGGCTGAAAAGTACAGCTGCAGAAGATGAGCAAATCACATGTGTGAAATATATCCCTGTTGAAATACTGAAACATGACAGAAGTGAGACTGCTGGAAAGGATTGTAATAACTACAGGTAAAGCATGTCAATAAAGCCTAGAAGTAAGTACCATCCTGAACAGTAAAATGAAAACAAGTGAGAGGGTGTGAGAAAGAGTTATGAATCCACCAATAAAGTAGTAATAACCCCTGAATAAAGTATACTGCAGTCAGTACAGAATGAAATGAATCTGACAAGTAAAACCAAACTGCAAAATGTGTCCAAAGTGTTGCTGCAGCTGGAATGTGTATCCCAAAATCTGGATATGTTGCTCTCAGTCTGCAGTATGCAGATAGTATGATTGTCTGAAATATCAAACATCCACAGCTGTCTATAGCTATATAAAGCAAATGTAGCAGGATGATGTAGCTCAACAAAGCCAGATATGAACGTGTATGAATAACAATAAAATGTATATTGATGTAGCAGTAACAGTCCTATCACCAAAGTGAAGTAGTTATCATATAGGAAACTGTAGTTAGAACAGTAGTGTGTATATATCTGTAGCTATTAGAAATGTACAGCATATGTATTGGTATTCGAAGGTGTTAATAATATTTTCTTCACCCCACCCTATAACCACATATAATCCATTCCACATGAAATTGGTATGTGCAATCACAATTAACACCCCTGGACATTTGTCCTGATGGGTCATAAATATTTGCATGTCCATTGATGCATCTGCCCTGTTCATACATCCAAACCTGATGCCCTGTTGCCATCAATCAACCCTGCATGTTGTTGGACTGTGTATTGCTGTTCAAATTATGCATGTGTTATGCTCGCTGTTCAATGGTGTGAATATCTGGGTGTTTGGTTAATGGGAATACTAATGCATGCTGTTACAACTAATTGTGAATGGTATTGTATGTTACTATCCCAAACTGTCATGACATAATGCAAAACATAGAACGACAGGGAAGGCGGGTTCCAGCAGACCCACCTCTCCCCCCTCAGCTGGCGAGTGCACCTGGCACTAGTGCCCAGTCTGGACCCTCCTCTGGTGGCCCTGTGCCACCAGCGGGTGGAAGCACTGCAGGGGATGGGGCCCGTCCCCCCTCTGCAAGCGTGGCCAGAGGAGAACCACCCCTCACCCTCCATAGCGTCCGGACTGTGGTGTGTAGGGAGATCCGGGACTCTGTTCTCGGGCCCCTACGCCAGCTTGAGGCACAGGTGGCACAACTTACGGGCATGCCTGTTGCCTGGCCTACACAGCCCCCAGCACAGCCCCATCCTGGGCAGTGAAGGAACAGTGGCAACTGCCCATGGGTGGGGATATCAGTTCCACTGTTGCCATTTGTGGGTTCATGGGCTCTGGATATCCAAACCTCCGTCCCCGTCAATTGTGTAACCCCCCACACATGTCATACACTGCCCCTGTATGCGTCTTGTTTGTCTTGTCTGTTGACCTACCCAACCTACCTCCCCAGCTATACCGACTTCCTTCACCTGACATACCACTCTCACCTGAAAAAAAAAAAAGGGGCACTCTGTACCCACAATGAAATTACGCCCCATACATAGCTGCCCATTCTGCACATATGTCTGCCAGACATGGAAACTATCAATTACAAATGGCTGTACAACAAGTATTATTGTTGTCCTTACACCTCTCTCAGGGGTGGAAGGTATCAAATGTCACACGAAATTACAAACATATGCACAGCTATTGCTGATGAAGAAATGGGCAGCTATGGGCCTTACCTACATCCCTCCTGCAAAACCCAAGCTTGTTTCCCTACTGTCTTACCCTCTTTGTGACCCTTTTTTCACCACTTTCCTGTCTCCCCATTTTCATTTCTTTCAAAGAAAATAGCGCGGGTGTGCGCAAGAGTAAGCACGTTTAAGCGGTTGTAAGCGGGTGTGCGCGTGTGCACGCGGAGCTAAACGCCAGTGCACATGCGTGAGCTCCGTGCAAACCAGCGCTAACCCGGTTACAACTGCTTAAAAGTGCCTTAGTCACTCTGATTGACAGGTCCTGTAGTCAGTTCAAAAGCAAAATAAAATCCCACTGTCAGTCCCGAACCCAGGACCTTGGAAACAGTAGTCTGCATGACTTACCACTAAGTCATGACTATTATACAAGAACATTGTGCTAAAATAAATATATCATGTAATAGTAGGAATGAATGTAAAGGGAATATAGGATGTGTTGTACACAAAGCATGTCATTCAGAATTACTGTCAAAACTAGTGGATTTCCATAACAGTAGTGTGTGAACAGAAACAGCCATGCTAGTTGGTAGCTAGTAGGTAATAATGTCACTGTAGCACCTTGCAAGCCACACACATACTCACAGCAGGATAATCATTGCCCATACCCCACAACCTCTTACAGGAACACATCCAGACCAAGTAATAAAATATGTAGAGCAAAGGGCCAAAACCACGGACACATTACAAATAATGTTACAACAAACTCAGACAGTTCAGAGAGTAACAGGTTCTGCATTTTGTGGGATGTTTGGAAGGGTATGAAGTCTGAAACTTGAATGTCTGTCACTATATTCTGACTTGAGCCCAGAGTGATTTGCCAGAAAAAGCTGTGCATGAGATATTGACCAAAATATGAGGCAGAAATGTGGACAACCTGCAAATATTTGTACACATGAGAGGTCTGACACCACCATATTTGAATAGTTAAGAGCCTAGACATAGCAACAGTGAATGAGTTATAGGGATGCCCCACAGACTCCATGTGAAATGTACAAACAGTAGGCAGAAAGGTGTTACAACACATGCAATGGTAACTATGGAGTCCTGAAAGTATGCACCACTTGCATGGCAGAAAAAGTGTAGTAATACATATGCTCATGCTATCCCACAGTCACAACTGCAGCATACCAGACAATTTAATGGGTGTACCCCACTGATATGTACCATTCCATGAGGCAGATAACAGATGCACCAGAGAGTCTCTGGGGCCTGCTCAGCAGCATACTCAAATACCCTAATAGATGTCAAGGCCCACACCATGGCCAGACCACACTGCATGCTATAACACCCTAGCAGATATAGTAAGCATTCCAATGTGTGAATGTACATGGAAAATAGGAAAGCCACAGCAGCACACTACAGTCAGGACACCTAGCAGGCATCCAAGTAGTGACTGTAAAGGGCAAATATGGAAGCCATAGCAACAAAGTGCAAGCAAAAGTGCAAGGAAAGCACACACACACACATTAACAGTAGTAGTAGTCGTAGGTGTCAGTGTACATACACAGTTAGTACAGGAAACTGGAATGGAGGAATGTTAATCTACAACACAGCTGGAAATATGGGAGAGATACCAACCTTTACACTCACAGAACATTGTCCACAGCATACCAGCATGGTCCCTGCCCTTAAAATTTGAAAGGGCTACGACTATCTCACATACCTTTTTATAGCACTGTTCTGAAATCACAGTGAGAACTGCAATCAGTACACAACTGGCTGCATGCAATTAGCAAATGCTGGCTAACAATTGGTGCAGAGGCCATCACATGGACATATGCAGATACCTACAAAAGTATGTTGTACTCCCAGTCCACACATGCAATACTTTCATTGCACCCTTAGGAGGAAGTGAGAGACAGAGAGAGAGAGAGAGAGAGACATAGACAGAGACAGAGAAAAACAAAATTAAACAGACACAAACAAAACTGTTCAGCAACAGCCACCTGAAAGCTGACAACTGGCAAGTGGAGCAGCAGGACACAAAACCAGATGGCAACACAAGCAGCTGTGACAAACACAGGTAATGTAAAGTAATACTATAAAGGTCTACATACTGTGAACCCTCCATATGTGTCATTGGTCTGTATCCATATGTATATGAAGATGTGCAAAGGGCAGGGGACATACAGCAACTATCAGTGAAGGCTGTACATACATTTGTATGTGAGAGCATCTATGTGCACATATCAATGTAGGTTGACTGTAGGTTGTAGTGCAATGTACAAAGTAGGTTTCACAGTTATGTATGTTTAGCAGTATGTTAGTGTGTGTATACAGTATGGTAGACAAACATGTTGATATACCTGTTTATCATATGGATACGTATGTATGTCAAAATATGTATGTATGTATGTATGTATATATATATATATATATATATATATATATATATATATATATATGCATATATGTATACATACATAGAGAGAGATGTAGGAATACATAGACAGATGTAGATAGATAGAATATGTACAAACATATATGTGTAATACACACATACAGATATAGATATATGTAGATACATATACATAGACAGACTGATCTGACTATCTACAGGTATGACTGTATATGACGACCTCAACACCCCTGTCCCACCCCTTTGTCACTCTCACGGCCTCTGTGTCCCCCCCTCTCCATATCTATAGCAATATATGTACATCAATATATATATATATATATATATATATATATATGTATATGTATACAGACATATATATATATATATATATATATATATATATATATATACATATAGATATATCTATATACATATATAGAGAGAGAGAGAAAGAGAGAGATGTATATATATTCTGAGTGAGGCACATGTGTACAGATGTATTGCAACAGGTGCATGGTGACAAAGGCATGGAGTGAACACCAGTGTCAAAACTGGAGTACCATACCCAATTTCAAATTGCCTACACCAGTAACCACCAGATATGTGATTGGCTGCTCACCACTGCATGTGTCAGGGGTGAACAGGGTCATGAATGTGTACAATAGTCCCCCCAATGATATTCACAGTAGCACACTATTCCTGGAATACCTGCACATGGTATGTGTCAGCAGACATGGTGTGTCAGATATGGACATGTAGATCAGTGTACCCCTCCACACCACATAATGGATGCCATGGTATGTACCTCACATGACAGCTACAGATATGGAGAAGGACACAGTGACATGTACAACACTGTGACAATGCACTCAAACACATTACCAATGCACAGTGACTGACAACACCACAGAGTACACACATACTACCCACATAGAGGTTACCACTCCTGGATTTACATACATAAGTCACACAGATGTCCAACAACCATAGTAATACCTCACACCATCCACAACCTAAATGACTGCTGTGTGTCGTCCATGCCACTGCAATAGAGAGCACATGTGGAGGTAAAGGTTCCTACCCACAGATAAGACATACCCTGCAATAAACCACACAGTGTTAAGAAGCAAGACTCCCCATGAGTACATGTCACACATACCCCTGTTGAATGTTAGTCAGATAGGTAATATGCCATATGAGTCACCCTGTGTAACTGTGTGATAGCAGCAGGTACCATCACACCACATGTGTCACAATGGTCAGGGTAGCAGAACAGTATGCTGCTGTAGTCCCAGGGGCAATAGCATATTGTATAGTATTGTATTGTAATGTATTGTATTGTGTTGTATTGTATTGGTATGTTGAGGTGCCTCCTTTGTGGAGTGGAACCACTGCTGCTGTGCGCCAGTGTACAGGTACATATCCTGTAGTCAGGCTAGTGTTACATAGCACTTCTATATGTGTGTTTAGCTCCTGTCAGAGTTCATGTAGCATGCAACCGGTGATACCATCAGGTCCCAGTCATGTTGTGTATTCTGCTTTCCTGAGGGCGGCTCTCACCTGGACATCTGTGATGACAGGAAGGTTACAGTCAGCTGGGATAACTATGTCTTATTTTGGGGGAAAGGGAGGGGTGACACCTGCACTGAACCTGTCTGCCACAATGTTGTCAATATCTGTGTTTTCAGTGAATTATTTGTTGTTGTGTACTAACTATGAGCATAGAGGAGGGATTCTGACCAGGTTGCTAATATAACTGAAGAAGGCCTTCTGGTTATCTGTAGTGTCCCTCTTGATTTCCCTCTCAAAGTTGCCCATGGATGTTTGTATGAGGGAAAATAGATCCTTACTAGTGCTGCTCAGACATGCCTTCCCTTTATGGAATTATGCTCTGTCTTGCAGTAGCTGCCATCTTTTGTAATACAATCTGTCTATGGCTGGGGTCCACCAGACAGGATGCTGTCCCTTTGTGGAGAGTGTCTTGGTCATATATGGGATTGCATGACCCATGCATTCTCAGAGATGTCCGTAGAAAGCATTTGTGTAGGGGTCAGCATTGTGGGTTGTGTATTCCACTGACCCAGTGGGCTGAAAGGATAGCATGTCACTGTTACAAAGTGTAAAGTTTGCATCAGCAATGCTATTCACTATAGTCGTTTGTGCTGGTGGTGGAGGTGGGATATGTATATCCAGGGCAATTAGTTTGTGGTCAGCTCACAGTAGTTGATGATGTAGGCCATACAGTACCTAGATACAAACCCCCAGAGTGAGGAGGTGCTCTGGACCTAAATCAGTGTTCTGACTGCTGGGGTTTGGTATATGTCGTATGGAGTGTGCCAGGTACTGTTGCACAATTGCTGGCTGAGCACTGATACCTGGCCATTTATATGTGTATCCACCAATAGACAGACAGATGCTATATATGTGAGATATGTTGTATCATAACAGTCGAGTAGCATGTGTAGTATGTGTGCCAAATTCTGCTGACACATATTGCTGATATCAGGTTATTTTCTTTTTCAGGAACATGGCTCACCCGCGAAATCCAGATTACTCCACAGCTGAGGATGAGGAGATACACCAGAGCCTATTGTGGGATTATGCAGTACTCTTTTCCCGCACCAGCCAGAATCAGCAGGAGAGGGCTGCACTGTGGCAAGACCTGGTCCGTCGGGTAAATGACATAGGCACGCATAATAGGACATATGAGCAGGTACGACATCACTGCAGTGATTTAATCAGAAATGTCCATCAGCATGCGTCGGATATCCACAGGCAACAGGACGCCACAGGTGGTGGGGTGGCTACACATCCCCCACTCACCAGACTGGAGGGACTACTCATGAGTGTAGTGGCTCCAGTCTGCCAGCAACAACAACAGCAGCAGACATGCATTATGATGGAGGCTGGAGCCACGCAGCAGCAAGACTATGAGCGTGCAGGTAATATGCCATATTTATAGTTGACTGTTGTGTACACTGGTAGTTAATGCATGTGTGAGGTGTGTCCTTGGTTTGTAGCTGTCATCATAGTATTTAATGTGCAAGTGTGATATCCTCAATATCAGCGGCTGACCTGTGAAAGGTGACTGTTGTACTACTGACCTGTATCATACTCAGTAACAATGGCACAGTTGTGCCCCCTGACATTAGTTTCCTCACTTCTGCAGGTCCCTCCAGTGTAACAGCAATGCAGCCTATCCATGCTGGTGAGTGTGTATTAACAATACCTTTAATAGTCTTAATAGTAATAGTAATAGTAATATTAGGCTCACTTAGTAGTGCTCTGTGTATGCATGCAGGTGTGTCTGTGTCTGTGTGTTGATATCATGCATACTGAGTAGTGTACAACTGTGTGCAACTGTGTGCATGTGTATGTGTGCATGTGTGCATGTGTGCATGTGTGCACCTGTGCATGTGTGCACGTGTGCATGTGTGCACCTGTGCATGTGTGCATGTGTGCATGTGTGCACGTGCACATGTGTGCGTGCATGTGTGCACCTGTGCATGTGTGCATGTGTGCACCTGTGCACCTGTGAACCTGTGCATGTGTGTGCATGTGTGCAGGTGTGCATGCGTGCACCTGTGCACCTGTGCATGTGTGTGCATGTGTGCATGTGTGCATGTCTGAACCTGTGCATGTGTGGATGTGTGCATCACTGGTAATATTGTGTAGACATTGTAAACTGTGTTTCCTGTTTCCCTCCCACAGGTTCTGGTGCTGCTCTGGTGTCATGCAGCAGGGAACATGAATCAGGTGCCATGGGTACTGATAATGATGACATCTGTGTAATGGCACAGGAAGGTATGCCAGGGTCCATCATTGGTCAGCCGATTGACAGTACACACCTGCCGACCCCATCAATGCGCACAGTTATCCTGCCAATACACCCTTTGTCACCAATGTCCCTAGGTGATGGACAGCATACAGTGGGCATTGACCAGGGTAATGTGGTATCTGTGGCACATGCCTCCCCACACAGCAGCCATGGGCATGTCCCTGAGATGGTACCACAGAGACAGATGTCCAGGGGTTCTCATGGGAGCATCCGTGGGCGTACTGCCCCTGTCAGACATGCCCTCAGAGGTCTTACAACCTCAGCTATGTTTCGGGCTGTCATGCAGGCACAGTCACATATGGAACTGTACACCAGACAGGGTCTGAGGGAGCTGACAGCATGTCACACAGCCATGACTGACAGTATGCGTGACATTGCGGCTGCCATCCGTAACTTCACCAATGTCATAGACGTTGTGGGGACATATTAGACCGGTTTCACAACTACATGTCCATGAGCCAGGGCGATGGTGGACAGTTGAGGCATCGACGTGGGCGTATGCCAGCAACAGCAGCAGCTGGCAGTCGTCGCGGATGACAACAGGGCCACGGCCACCCCCATAGTGCCAGCAGCAGCCCCAGCAATGCTGGGTCTGAGCTGTCATCAGACCGCCCCAGGAGACCACGTGCACGTGGCTCCGGCCAGGCCCGACAGGGATCTGTGTCCAGTCAACGAACACCTGCTTCTGATGACAGTACCCAGTCTGGGTTGGTACTGGATATGGTCCATAGCACCCCTGCAAGGCACAGGTACCATGTCCGTGGCCAGAGGCACTGATCTGTATGACCTAGCAGGTACAGTCTGTGGCTGTCCACAAACACCAGTATATTGCAGCCATGAGGTGGAACTGTGTGCATCCATACACACATGCGAATTGACAACACCTAGGGCTACCGCATACATGCACACACTGCATCAACATTGCCCCACCTTGTACTGCTGTCCCTCACCAACACACATACACATACATGTCAATCGGTGGTATCGGTGGCTGACTCAGGCATACCAAGTTCACACCCTGTGCATATGATGAAACTGTGCCACCTCCTGCAATCTGTAACATCAGTGCAGGTACAGGTTAACATGTTGCTGATGCACAGGGTGACTACATAGTCGTGTAGTAATAGTATCATGTTGTTAACAGTACTGTGTGCTGAAATAATTGTGGGTATATCACTGCATGCCTGATGCAGTAAGGGTATGATTGTCATGTACTGTTGTCTACACCCATGGTAAGTACCATAGTGTATCATCTGCACATGTTGGCATACTGGTGGTAAGGATGTCAACATACATAGGTAGCACAGGGGATAAGGTAATGAAAGTATTGATACGCAATGATGGACATGTAAACTGCAAGTGGCATGTTGCCCACACTGGACTCTGCAATGCGGATGTTTGAGGATGTTGATATGTGTGCAGTACTACACGACAGGTACAGGACACACAGGAGCACCCTAGCACTGCAAGCTCACATCTCATACCATGCTAGACAGTCCCAACACACAAAACGAACTGTCACAGGAGGGAGAGTCCCCATACATGTCAGGGATACTGTGGTGGCAGGCCAGGTAGCATACATCCTACTAAGTATGGAACCACTGAGTGAAGGCTCAGTGTCTGTTATTTGACATGTGTATTAGTGCAGGTATGAGCACATGGGTTTCCATCCAGTTATTGTACATCCTGACAGTACATGGTCTGTACACTTGTGTGCGCTGAGACTGGACCCTAGCCATCTGACCTGTGTATTTCCATGTACATGTGCATAGTGCCTGCATATTTGCAGTGTTACCTACTGGAAGTGGTACAGCTTGTTTGTTGTACAATGGACTACATGCAGCCCTGCTTACTGTAGCTTTGTTTGCATGCATGTTTGCTTGCAATTACCCTGGAATACTGATCCCACCTGCAATGCATAGTTACAGAGCTTCTGTGGACTCCTAGTGACATCTGCATAGCTTACTATATGTATGTCCATGTCTCACTTGACAGAATGTCACTGTTTGTCCTGTTCACATGTACGTTACCTGTGACACATTGCATATGACTTACCTGGCATTTGTCCACGTGAGCAGTCATATATGCTACTGCTAACTAATCACAGGCACTACACCCTGACATATTCATCTTCTGTTGAACCGTCGCTAGGGATGGCTTGCACCTGTCACCCCTGGGCTTTCAGATATTGGCAAAGGCTCTTGCTATCCCCATAGTGCCTTTGTTAGGCAAGGCTCAAATGACAAACAAACCTTCATAGGTATCACAAGGGATAAGAAACTAAGAGTAATGCTACCCAACGCCAGAAGTCTAAACCTCAAGATGCATGCACTCGAAACTCTCCTTAGCATGGAGAACATCGATATCTGTGCAGTAACAGATGCCTGGTTCAGGGCTACTGAGAGCAGCCCAGCACTACCAGGCTATACCTCATACCATGGTTTTCAGCCCCAAAACTTGGAACGAACCACAAAAGGAGGGGGAGTATTGATATTCATCAAAGATACCCACACCTCCAGGTTGGTGGCAAAGCACCAAGCATCAGAGACTATCCATGTGCAACTAACAGTGGGTGAAACTGCCTTCCAGGTTATAGCCTGCTACAGACCACCCTCCCAAACCCAAGAACTGCACTCGGCCTACCTGAGAACAGTGGAAAATATGAAGGTCTCTCCAAACACCATTATATTGGGCGACATCAACTACCCAAACATAGACTGGGAGCCTGACTCTAGCTCCAACACCCTAGGCCAAAGATTCCTAGAATATATGAGCTCAAATGCTATGGAACAACTTGTTACCACTCCCACAAGAAGGGGAAACATACTGGATCTGATCATCACCAACATAGGGACTCTATGCTCCAGACCAGAAGTGTATCCCTCACTGGTAAGATCAGACCATAAACTAATCTCACTGGATATTCACATCCCGACCCCACCCCCTGCCCAGAACACCACAGTGAACAACTTCTCTAAAGCAAATTCACACTCCTCATAACTGAGGTGGAAACCTTCAAAGCCCCCGGGCCTGTGGAAACTACAGACCAGACCACAGATTCCTCTATAAACGCATTCTGTGGACACCTTCAGGAATGCATGGATCATGTCATCCCAAATAAGACCAAGACCCAATCCTCCAAAGGCAGACGTCCTGTCTGGTGGACCCCAGCCATAAACAAACTACACAATAGAAGGAGGAAGCTACTAAATGATACAGCAAAATCCCAAAAAGGGAAGGCATCACTGATCAGTATTAGCAAATAACTACAGGCACTCATAAGATTGTCTAAGGCCAGCTTCGAGAGAAATTGCACAGGACACTAAGGATAATCACAAGGCTTTCTTTAGTTATGTTAGTAACCTGGGTGGTAATTCCCAGATATGCTCATAGGTAGTCCAAAATGTCAATAGAAACACCAAACCCACAGACATTGCCAACATTCTAGCTGACACATTCAGTGCAAACTTCTCACCCCCCTCCACACCAAAAGGGCAAATATATATCCCAGCAGAGTGCTGCCCCCCTGACATCTCAGATGCTCAGGTAAGAGCCGCCCTCTCCAAAGCAATACACACTGCATCAATGGGACCAGACAGTGTCCTGGGCTGTGTCCTACATGAACTCCAAGAAGAGCTACAACCAAACATAAAACTACTGTTCAATCCCAGCCTTACTACAGGATATGTGGCCAAAGAGTGGCATACAGCAACAGTGGTCCCTCTACAGAAAGGTGGTTCCTCAATGGATCCTGGACACTATCGCCCCATAAGCCACACTAGCTCGGTCTGCAGAGCTATGGAAAGGATCATCATGGACCTCATAAATAAAGATATTGGGGACCTACAGACACTGGATCATACCCAGTTTGGCTTTGTTAAGGGCAGATCCTGCCTCTCAAACCTGGTTGATTTCTTTGAAACAGTCACCAAGGCCATTGATGAGGGGAAGGTGGTCCACACAGTCTACTTGGACCTCGCAGAAGCCTTCGATACAATACCCCACTCGGGCATTCTAGAGAAGCTCACCAACTTAAATATAAGCCCCTATGTCACTAGATGGATTGCACACTGGCTCAAGGACAGAACCCACATGGTTAGAATTGCTGGAGCCATGCCAGACTCCAAACCAGTTACAAGTGGTGTCCCACAAGGCTCAGTTCTGGGACCTCTCTTGTTTGGTATATATTTATCGTAGGTACAGGCCAACACGGAAGGACTGTGGCTGACCAAATATGCAGATGACTGCAAACTGGCCGCCATAATCGACTCTCCAGCTGACACAAGCATCATCCAAAAGGGCCTCATAGAAACAGACAACTTGCGCCAGAGCCATGGCCTCAGGCTGAATGCAAAAAAGTGTATAGTCATCCCCTTTGGCAAAAACAAAGTGCCCACACAGTACCACATAGGTGGTAATCCATTAAGTACAGAAGAAGTAATTAGGGACCTGGGGACCCAAGTTGATAGCAATCTCTCATTTGACAACCACGTGACCAAAGTGGTTAGAAAGACATTTTATATAGCCCACCCCATCATGAAGGGATTCACATCTAGATCAGGGGAGGGCATAGTGCCTCTTTACTCATCCCTCATCAGGCCCATAATTGAGTACAATGCCCCTGTTGGGATGTACCTTACCAGATACCTGCAGCAACTGGAAAGACCCCAAAAGTACCTCACCAAGAGGATCAAAGGGCTCAAACAGATGCCATATGCTGACCGGTTAAAGAAACCCCAGCTCTACTCAGTGGCATACCGCCTGTTCAGAGGCGATCTGTGCCTGATGAATAAAGCCATGTCAAACCCAGAATTAATGGGCATGCTGCACCTGAGAATATCCAAATCCCATCGGGCTACACACTTGAGAGACTTGAACCTCAGCACTGAAATAAATAGGACATGCTAGAGGGATAGATTCATAACCCAGAGGCTCACTTCACTCTGGAATAAAATCCCAGTCCAGGTTAGGCAGAGTCCCTCATTGACTCTCTTCAAGAGGAATCTTGATGAGTGGATGGGACATTGTAGGTTTACCCCGGGTATCACTTCTGTGTCACTGTTAGACAGAGGCACAGTATACTAACCTCAGAAAAGGGCATGGCAAGATATATTTACAATGGATGGTGACAGCCAAACACACTCTGGCTAGGTTCATAAATGCCCTAGGGCAGATAGCCTAGTATGAACCTATGAACCTATGTACCTTGTTCCCCATTGGCCCTATGTGCTGTTAATCACCATGGCAATCACAATACTATGGTAGCATGTGCAAAGGTCAGTTGTCAGTCACCTCTATGGTACAGTTGTGGAATATGTGGGTCATGTGGCAATGTCACAGCTGCCACATGTACACAGTCAACCCTCTCCCCTACACATGGACGTACAACACATGTATGAGATGGAACCACATAGCCAAACTGGGGACTAAGCACTCTGAACCCAGTACTGGCATAACCTGTCAGTTGGCATGAAATATTACAGTGACTACAATACCAGTCTGATGTAGACCTACACTGACAGCAATACAAGCACGTGAACACACTGGGCCATTCGTGGAGCCTAAGAATAGCATCCTGCCTGAGCGGCAGACACCTCTGCAGCTGGCACACAGGCATACGTTATGCCTGAACACATCACGCATAACACATAGCACACAAATCCTGTGTGCCAAACAGTCACAGCCTGTATGGCTAGACAACACACCTGCCACAGTTGTGTTAGGTACCTTTATTGTCCGGTACTGTGAGGTCACGCTCACCAGGCTGGACAAGGTGAAGGTCACAGTGATATGCCCATGGGGCACTATGGTCCACCACATAACACAAGCATACAGGTCAGTCAGAGGCATGGACACATATGACTCAGTCATTGTCCATGCCTCATACCTTCTCCTGCTATACTTATAGGGTGCTGACATCATCAGTGTTTAGAAAGGGGAATGTGTATCCTGTAGTGTGTTCTCCTAGTTGCCAAAAGAGACATTTCCCTCACACAGAATTACACACACACTACCCCCTCTTATCCAAACATACACGCTTGCCATTTGCAGGATTCAAACCCCTACCTAACTATGTTATGACACTCACGATGGACACATTAGCAGAGCGCGCTATTTGCAATACTGGGAGGTTTCCCTTCTCCTGCTGTACTTATAGGGTGCTGACATCATCAGTGTTTAGAAAGGGGAATGTGCATCCTGTAGTGTGTTCTCCTAGTTGCCAAAAGTGACATTTCCCTCACATAGAATTGCACACACACTAACCCCCCTTATCCAAACACACACACTTGCCAGATTCAACCCCCTACCTCACTATGTTATGACACTCCAGACGGACGCATTAGCAGAGCACGCTATTTGCATTATTGGGAGGTTTTCCTTCTCCTGCTTTACTTATAGGGTGCTGACATCATCAGTGTTTAGAAAGGAGAATGTGCATCCTGTAGTGTGTTCTCCTAGTTGCCAAAAGGGACATTTCCCTCACACACTAAACCCCCTTATCCAAACACACACATTTGCCATTTGCAGGATTTAAACCTCTACCTAACTATGTTATAACACTCAAAACAGACACATTAGCAGAGCGTGCTATTCGCATTACTGGGAGGTTTTCCTTCTCCTGCTGTACTTATAGGGTGCTGACATCATCAGTGTTTAGAAATGGGAATGTGCATCCTGTAGTGTGTTCTCCTAGTTGCCAAAAGGGACATTTCTTTCATACAGACTTGCACACACACTGACCCCCTTCACACATACTGAGCATTTGCAGGATTCAAACCCCTACTTAACTATGTTATGACACTCGAGATGGATGCATTAGCGGAGGGAGCTATTCGCATTATTGGGAGGTTTCTCTTCTCCTGCTGTAATTATAGGGTGCTGACATCATCAGTGTTTAGAAAGGGGAATGTGCATCCTGTAGTGTGTTTTCCCAGTTGCAAAAAGGGACATTTCCCTCACACAGACTTGGACACACACCAACCCCACTCACACTGAGCATTTGTAGGATTCAAATCCCTACTTAACTATGTTATGACACGTGCGACAGACGCATTAGCGGAGCGAACTATTCGCATTACTGGGAGGTTTCCCTTCTCCTGCTGTACTTATAGGGTGCTGACATCATTAATGTTTAGAAAGGGGAATGTGCATCCTGTAGTGTGTTTTCCCAGTTGCCAAAAGGGACATTTCCCTCACACAGGCTTGGACACACACCAGCCCCACTCACTGAGCATTTGTAGGATTCAAACCCCTACCTAACTAAGTTAAGACACTCAAGACGGATGCATTAGTGGAGTGAGCTATTTGCTTTACTGGGAAGTTCTCCTTCTCCTGCTGTACTTATAGGGTGCTGACATCATCAGTGTTTAGAAAGGGGAATGTGCATCCTGTGGGGAGACAGACGCCAAGCACACTCTGGCTAAGCTGTCATTCCCTAGGGCAAACAGCCTAGTGTTGACCTCTACACCCATATGTTTAATTGTCAAATGCACATTATTTGTTGCTGATAGACTGTTTGCAGGTCTTTATTGCCATAGCATTCCCTGTTTGTATGAACAACTTGTGTATCTTTGGAAGATGTTTGCATATGGGAGGGATCCACTCTATCACGTATGTCTCTGTAGTCATTTAACTGTGTGCACTGGGCAGATTGCTGTAATGTGGTTGGTTCCTGGAATAACATGTACAAATACCAGATATGTGTGGTCAACTGCTAAACTGAGATTTGGCCTAAGTGTGTGAGTATGCCCAGTTCAGCCTTCCCATGGCATGTTGTCTGACATATGTCTCATTTATCAAAGTGTGTGAGCATGCCCAGTATGAGCTTTCCATATCTTGAACTCTGCAGCCCACCACATTTGTGGATGAGTGTGAACTTCAACAAATATCTCCCGTTTATGGTTGTGTGTTGTGTGTCATGTTGTGTAGTTACTGTCCGACTCGTTTGTGTGTGAACACAACAGGGATTATACTGTGCCTGCACGGTTTGCATGGGATACTTTGCATACAGTTGTCAACATCCTTTCATACTGACCTAACACTGTAGTACCGTATAGTGTACTGGTTCAGTACTTTGACCGTGGTGAACAGTATCCTGGGCTTTAGTCCTATCACTGCTTTACATTTCCATAGTGAGCACAACAGCCTGGTTAGGGGCCAGTTGTGCACATCTGACCATGTTGCATTATGTTCAGATATGAACTACTTAAACCAGGCTTGTCCAACATTGGTAGTGTATTCCACAACATAGGTGTACATTTGCAAACACTAGCAATGTGCCCTAGGCCATTTCTAATGCTAGTCGGAGAGTGTGTTTGTCCTTCGACACACATTGTAAGTGGAGTTTGCCATGACATATGTCATGGTTAGTATACTGTGCCTCTGTCTACCTGTGACATAACAGTGATACCCAAGGTAAACCTACCATCTCCCATCCACTCATCAAGATTCCTCTTGAGGTGAATCGATGAGTGACTCTATGGATAGCCTGTACTGGGAGTTTACTCATGAGTGGGGGTGGCTTCCGTGTTATGGATCATGCAGTACAGCTTGTCCTATGTATGTCAGTGCTGGGGTTCAGGTTTATCATGTGCATAGCTCACTGCCATTCAGATTGTACAAGGTGCAGCATGTTTATTGATTCCAGCTTGGACATGGCTTTATATATCAGGCACAGCTTGCCTCTGGGTGGGCAGTATGGCAGTGTGTGTAGCTGCAGTTTGTTTAATCAGGCAACACATGGCATCTGTGCAAGCTCTTTGATACTCCTGGTGAGGTACTATTGGGAACTTTACAGTTGATGGAGGTGTCTGCTGAGGTACATCCCACAGGGGCTATTGTAGTCAATTGTAACACTGATGAAGGATGACTGCAGAGCCACAATGACCTCCCCTTATCTAGATCTGGCAACCTTCATGATTAGGTGGGTATATGGTATGTTTCTGTAAACACTACAGCCACATGTTTGTCCAATGCAGGATATCTATCACCTTGTGTCCCCAGGTCTCTCATTACATGTTAAGTGCGTAATGGGTTCACACCTATGTGGTAATTGGTGGGCACTTACTGTATATCCACGGGGGTTGACTATACACTTTTCTGCAATTAGCTTGCTGACATGGCTATGGCACCAGTTGTCTGTTTCTATGTGGCCCTTTTGTGGGATGCTTGTGTCAGCTGGAGGGTCAGATATGGTGGGCAGTTTGTAGTCCTCTGCAAACATGTTCAGACACAGTCCTTCCATGTTGGCCTGTACCTATGGGACATATATACCAAATGAGGGAGGTCCCAGGACCAAGCCTTGTGGGATACCAGTTATATCTGGTTTGTAGTCTGACATGGCTGCAGCATGTCTGACCATGTCAGTTCTGTCCTTGGTCTGGTTTGCAACCCCTCTACTGACATAGGGGTTTATATTTAAGCTGGTGAGCATATCTATAATGAACACATAGGGTATTGTAGAGAATCCTTTGCAAGGTCCAGCTACGCTGTGTGGACCACATTGCCCTCATCAATGACCTTAATGACTGTTTCAAATGAGTCAAACATGTTTAGGGGCAGGATCTGCACTTTAGAAAGCCACACTGGGTAGGGTCCGGTGTCAGTAGGTCCCCAATATCTTTATGTCTGCGGTACATGCTGATCCTTTCCATAGCTGTGCAGACCGAGCTTCTCAGGATTCTGGGGTGGTAGTTTTCAGTATCCATTCAGGCAACACCTTTGTTGAGAAGGACCACTGTTGTTGTACACTGCTCTTTGGGTACATATCCTGTGGTAAGGCTGACATTGAGCAGTAGTGTGATTTGACATTCCATTCTTCTTGGAGTCCATGTTGAACTCAGCCCAGGACACCATCTCATACCATTGCTGCTGTGTGTTTTGCTTTGTAGATGCTGGCTGTTACCTCAGCATCTGCAATGTCAGGGGGCCAGCAGTCTGCTGGGATAGATATTTTGCATTCTGGGGGGGGGGTTGCACTGCACCTGTCAGGATGTATGTTGGCAATATGTGTGTGTGTGTGTGGTATGTTGTTTGTAATATTTGTGTGATTCAGAGCATATCTGTGAATTCCCAACACGGTTCCTACCATCAGTTGTGGAAGCCTTGGGATTATCCTTAGTGTCCTGTACAATTTGTATCTTCATAGGCTCATAGGTTCATACTAGGCTATCCACCCTAGGGCATTTGTAAGCCTAGCCAGAGTGTGTGTGGCTTTTGCCACCCCTTGCTATGTGAATATTATGGCCATTTATGATTTGCTTTGCTGTGCCTCTGTCTGGACGTGACACAGTGAAGACCCCCAGTGTAACTTTATGATCATCCATCCACTTGGCAAGGTTCCTGTTGAAGAGTGTCAGTGAGGGGCTCTGCCTAACATGGAGTGGGATTCTGTTCCAGGGTGTGGGGAGCCTCTGGGTTATGTATCTGCCCCTCCAGCACATCCTATTTCTCACAGTTCCGATGGCTTTGAGTTTTCTGGGGTGGAGCATGTCCATTACTCCTGTGTTGGACATGGCCTTGTACAACAGACATACAATGCCTCTGTGTAGGCAGTATGTGACTGCATTCAGCTGGGGTGTCTACAGCCAGGCAGCATATGACATATATTTGAGACCCTTTATCCTCTTGGTGAGGTACCTTTGAGGTCTTTCTAACTGCTGCAGGTGTCAGGTAAGGTACATCCCAAATGAGGCATTGTACTAGATTATGGGTGTGATAAGAGAACAGTATAGGGGCACAATGACCTCTGTTGACGTAGCTGTGAATCCTTTCATGATACGTTGTCCAATATAGACAGTCTTCCTAGCCACATTGGCAATGTGAGTGTCACATAACAGGTTACTGTCCACTTGTGTCCCTAGGTCCCTGATTACTCCTTCCATACATAATGGTTTACCACCTATGTGGTAATTTGTGAGTACCTTATTTGGTATTTGGTGGGACATTCATACTGTCCAGTGTCTTCAGGATGGTTGGGTGGGGTTCCTGTGTGTGAGAGTGTGGTCTGTAGCATGCTACAGACTGTACAGCAGTCTTGCCTATGATTAGTTGCACATGGGTGGACTCCAATGCCTTGTTCATTGTCAGTTACCTGGGCATATGGGTGTCTGTGCTGAATATGGATACTCACCCTCCTTTTATGTTTTGTTCCAGGTTTTGGGGCCATAACGCATGATATGTGGTATAACCTGGTAGTGCTGGTGTGCTGTCAGGAGGCTTGCAGCAGGTTTCTGTCACTGCACAGACATCGATGTTCTCCATACTGGGGATGGCCTCGGGAGCATGCATATAGAGGTTTACACATCTGGCATTGGTCAGCATTACCCTTATATTTCTTTCCACTTATGTTTTGTAGGGTGGTGGGTTAGTCTTTTCAGCCTTGCCTACGAAAGGCTCTATGGAGGTGGCAAAAGCCTTATCCAATATCCAGATGCCCAGGGGTAACAGGTGCAAGCCATCCCTGGAACAGCTGCGTGGCTTGTCAAGCATGACATCCCAAGCAGACAGACATTGAATCCCCTTGGAATGACACCAGTAATTGTGCCACTTGTTATAACAGATCATTCCGTGTTTGTACTGTGGCATCATTCTTGGTGAGGGTAGGATGCTGCAAATGGTCAGTGTCATACCGGCCTGGACTACATAATCGGAGAGCTCATCTATGTCTCTTTTCATGTAGTCCGGGGAGGTACATCTCAAGTCATTCACACCAGCATGGACTATGACTGCATCATATTTCTACTTGCTTTGGGGTGACCTGCATAAGTGTGTTATGTGGTGTATTGTAGCAGCCTACAGGCAGCTTACTGTACCCTTTCCCTTGTTCAGTCTGGTGTGCGGGACAGCAGCATGTCTCACTATGGAGTCACCTATTACAACTGTATCAGGCATGTTGTTTCTCCTTCTGGCCTGTGACTGTTTGGCATACCAGCTTTGTGTACTATGTGTTGCATGTGCTATGTTTGGAGGTTGTTTGATTGGGTGTCTGCTTTGGAGGCCTCTGTTGGTGTGGTGTGTTTGTAATTCGGGCCTCCGGAAATGTTTTTCTGTGTTTATGTCTTTGGTTTGCAGTTGTGATAGGTCTATGTGGGACTGGGTTTGTGGTGTGTGTGGTTACCTTCTCCTCCTGACTAGTTTTGGGAGTACTGAGTTGAGGGAGCTCAGCCTCCAGTTTGGATAGATGGTTGCATCTCTCACATATATTTGTATTTCTTGGGGGGAGTTGGGGGTTGTCTGTGTACTTGGGGCAGGTGTAACATTGCCTCAAGATTCACAGATTCAACTTGTTGTGACTGGCCTTAGTGGATTGTATGTGTGGACATATTTTATTGCCATACTACTGATCAGTGATTACTTCTTTTTTTATGTTTTCTCTATCATGTAGTAGCTTCCTCATTCTCTTGCATGGTTTGGTTATGGCTGGTGTCCACCATGCCAGATGCCTGCGTTTATGGCATTGTGTCTTGTTTTAATTTAGGATTGCATAATCCAAGCATTCCTGGCAGTGTTCATGGAATGCCTGTATAACAGGTTCTGAGGTGTGGCCCATATTTTGCACCTGCACAGGACCTTTAATGGATTCCACATCAGTTTGGAGGAGTGCAAATTTTGCTTTACACATGTTTTTCACTGTGGTTTTCCGGCCAGGGACTGTGGTCAGGATTTGTATATCCAGTGTGATTACTCTATGGTCTGGTTTTACCAGTGAGCAATACACTTCTCGTCTTGCCATCCAGTACCCATGTTGCTGATTATCACATCCAGTATGCTTACCCCTCTTGTGGGAGTGGTACGTTGTTCCTGGGCCTTTTGGTTTATGGATTCTATGAACTTTTGTCCTACAGTGTTGGAGCTAGTATAATGCTCCCAGTCTATGTCTGGGTATGTTCAGTCACCCAATATAATGTGGTTTGGAGGACTTGATATATTCATGTATTCCAACATAGGCCAGGTGCAGTTCCTAGTGTTGGGATGGTAGTCTGTAGCAGGCTATAAACTGGGGGGCAGTTTTAGCCACTGTTACTTGACCATGGCTAGTCCATGCTGCTTCTTGTTGTGGTACCAACATGGGGGTGTGGTTATCCTTGACAATTATTATTAGTCACCCTCCGTTTGTTGCTTGTTCCATGTTTTGAGGCTGTACAGCACAGTATGAGGTGTAACCTGGTAGTGTTAGGGTGCTGTTTTGAGCCTTGACCCAGTTTTCTGTTACAGCACAGATATCAACATTCTCCATACTGGGTGAGTTTAGACTGCATGCATCTTGCTGTTTAGACTTCTGGCATTGGGTAGCATTACATCTAGGTTCTTATCCCTTCTGATACCTATGGAGGTAGGTTTGTGTTTTGAGCCTTACCTATTCAGGGCACGCTGTGGGTAACAACAGCCTTTGCCAGTATCCGTACGGCCTGCACTGATAGGTGCATGCCAGTCCTGGCAGATGGAGCATCATGTCATGCTCAGCATGTCATCCCAGGCTGGCACACATTGGATCCCCTTTGACTAACTGCAATACTTCAGCCAATTATTGCACTTGATCATCTCATTGTCATATTGTGGCATGATGCTTGGTGAGGGTAGGATGTTAGTCACAGTCCTCAGGTGTGCATATAGTACATGGTGTTACATTACTTAACACATGGCATTCATGCCTCACGTGGTGCTGCAGGGCTGCCTCTGTCGGATGCACATATTACACTCCCTGTACATGTTTGTGAGCAGGTCATGTCATTTTAGGCATCCCTGTTATTATTTGAGTGAGTCAGAGGGGGTATCATTCCCAGGGTTCCTACTGAGCCAGTGTATGTGCTATGCATTGCCTCTTTGCCAAGGCCAGGGCATACTGGGCACGCCTCCTTCGGCCTACTGGGGCAGGCTCAGGTTGTTCCTCCTCTGAGTCACGCTCTGCCTGTGATGACCTTGGCAATGGTGGGGGGCTGTTTGGCCCAGCCCTATGCTGGTCCTGCTGCAGCTGTTTTCACAAGATCATATTATGTTGCATAGCACATACCATGACAATTTGGGTACATGTAGTTGGTGTGTACTGCAAGGCTCCACCAGATGTGTCCAGACACCGGAACCGTGACTTGAGCAGCCCAAACACACGCTCCATTACATTACGTGTTTGTGTGTGTGCCTCATTATGGCATTCCTGTTCAGGTGTGTGTGCATTTCTGATGGGTTTCATCAGCCACGGCTCCAGCGCATAACCTGCATCCCCCACTAGGTGTCCGTGTGGGATGTCCCCACTGGCAAATGTCTGGTACAGCTGCGTCAAATGCCATATGTGGGAATCATGGTAGCTCCCAGGGCAGCCAGCACACACATTCATTATTATGCCCTGGGCATCACACACAACCTGGCAGTTGATGGAGGGGAAACCCTTGCGGTTAATGTAGGCCCTACCTGGCTCACCGGCTGGTGCTTTGATGCGTATGTGCGTGCAGTCTATTGCACCCACTACCTCAGGGTATTCCGCTATTTGCTGGAAGAGACGCATATTGCTGGCCAATACCTCATGGGCATTGGGGAAATATACATGATCACCGACATGTGCTGACATGGCATCCAGGAACTGGTGCAGTACCCTGGAGGCTGATGCCTGTTATATCCCCATCATATCACCAGTTGGTCTCTGGAAGGTACCAGTTGCTAGTATTCTTAGGCCAACACATACCTTGGTTTCCACTGGGATGGGTTCCCCTCTGTTGGTTCTGTGTGTGAGGTGTGGCCTGCACAGCTCCACTATTTGCTGCAGGAGTTCTCTGTCCACTCTATAGCGCTCTACTATCTCCAGCTCATGTAACCCGTGGTAGGTGACCCTGGGCCTGTACACTCTTCTCCGCCTCCTCACTGTGGGTTGTCTGGCACCATCTGCATTGTCACCACCCTCAGCAAGTCGCCTATGTCTCATTATGACAGCTATGGCAGCCCCTAACATTTCTGCTCTGAGTTCAACTTTTTTCAGTTTTCACTTCTAATAGCTTACTCCTGTCTTGCAGTGTCTCTTGAGAGAAACATCTTGCACTGCTGTTTGCAGAGTTTTAAGTGCTTGGCTGAGCTACTATTCTGCCTGTGTAATTGCCTGCTTCTAATTGTTTTCACCTGCTAGCTCCAGCAGTATTCCCTGCTAGCTTCCTACTAATTCTGTTGCTTCCTTTTTCCTTTCTGTTTTCTCATGGGGGAGCAGCGTGCATACTAGCAGAAACACGCTCACAGTGGCTTACACGTGCGCACACATACTTACACGGTTCAGAATCTGCTTATTTGGGTTAAAATGCATGTACACCCATGCAAACAGTGTTAAACATCTCCCAACACGCTCCCACATGCTCAGTCTGCCTTACACGCACGCACACTGTCTTACTCGCGCTTCATGGCGCGCACACGTGCGCATGTATGCCCAGTAAGAAACTTTGGTGTAGGCAACAGTGTACACCTTCCATTTCTTGACTTTCCCATGCTTATGTTGTGGCACTCCTCTTTCCATGATATGTGTCTGACATCTGTCATGTAACTCTGACCTCCAATGAACTGCATTTCTTTCTGCCATTCCCCTCTGTGATGTCACCTATCTCCTACTCTATTCCTCCCCCTTATGTATCTCTTACACTACTCAGAATGTGCTCATTTGCTATGTGACAGTGGAATTCAGTATCCTAACACTCATTTGCATCGATTGCCTACTAATGCTTAGTTACATCTCTTAGACTCAGCTTCCCCCATAGCAACCACTAAATGGTGGCCATGTTGTTTTTGGTCTGCTGGTCCCTGCATTGTACATCCATGTATTGCATAAAACCCACATTTGTGGGTTTATAACCTTCGTTTTTATGTTTTATATAGCGCAGCCCATTTGCGTGGGGCTGCGCTGCATTTAAACACCGGCGATCGCCGGAAAAAAAAAATTATTTATTTCTCATATTTGCATGGGGGTACCTTGCCAATGGCCACATATTTGGCCATTGGCATGCTGCCTGACACATATGCACTCTTTATTTGGAGCTGACATGGCTCCATTGTGGTTTTTGCAGAAACGCACTCAGTTGTCAACTGAGTACATTTCTGCAGCTAAAACGGCTCTTACACGGGCTGCTTTGGGCTTCCTGGATCGCTAATCAACCTCATTCGCATGCTATTCGGCTGCAAGTGAGGTGATTAGCTTATCCACGCCCACTCCGTGTAAGAGACATTTTAGCTGGTCTCTTACACGGACTTTGGGCTGTTCCTGGATCGCGAAGGCTGCATGGAGTCTTACACTACTCTTAGACTCCGTGCAAGCCTTCGTGAATCCTGCCCATTGTGTAAATGTAAATAAGGTTTCCCTATTATGATGCAAACTGTAAATAGTAAGCCAGACATATTACATCAGGGTTAAAGGTTATATAATATAATACATAGTTGCCATGTTAACAGTGTCCATTTTGTAATATCATAAGTACCATGTGGCAGATCCTCCATTTTGTGTTATACATCCATACAAGCAGTTTCAGTATTCGTGCACATCAGGTGATGAGGCTAAAGCAGCAGGTTCAACCATAAAAAGACATAAAATGCAACAAGTCAAGCAACTGTCACATCCAGATGTAAAGGGGATATAAATAACAGAACTTTCCAGTGTTGGGGAAAGATTGGCATCTTTGGGACAGACAGCTGCACTGGTGTGCAGTCGGCATCAGTGGACAAAGATAACATCTGGGCTGAATAGCCACAGACTGTAAACTGGACTGAATAGTCACAACTATGGTAAATGTTTAAAGTAATAAACATCTCTGAAGTGTCTGTCGCATAGTGTTTGTCATGGACAGTTAACTGTAAGTACGCTTTGTGGAATTCTTTCACACTTTCCCAGTTTCTCTGCAACCAGTCTGGTGGATATGGCAATATTAAGACAATTTAACCATTCAAAAATAAAAGAAAGACACACCACCAAAGATGTCCTAAGGTAAAATACAACTCGACGACAAAAAAAAAAACAGCGTGTATCACCTTAGTTAGTGTAAAACTCTGTAAAAACTAAATCTTTATTCAAACTGAATACTCAGGTAAGGACAGAGAAAATAGCTCTGTGACTGGCTATTAAAGAAGACTGACAGTTAACAAAAAGTGATTCTGTCTTCTGGACAGCTGATTTATTTTAAAGAATTGATTGGTTATAGTGAGTTTTTAAATTTGAAAAACTAAGGATTTCTTTAGGATATGAGGAAGGCTGGAAAGCCAAAAGCGCTTGTCCTTATCTGAGTATTCAGTTTGAATAAAGATTTTGTTTTTACAGAGTTTTACACTAACTATGGTGATACGCCCTGTTTTTTTTTGTCATACAATTTAACAATTGTCTGATGTTCACTGACAAACATGTAATCCTCAAAGAAATACATGCAGTATGCAAGAGATGCATATACAGTGCATCTGTGAAAGTAAAACTCTTACACACAGACACTCATAACAACAATCTGGTCATGAGAAGACAGACATGCTACACCAAGCAAACATTTTATGCACCCTGCACATAAACCAACTTATACTGAAGCACTTAACTGCAGTCTTCATAAACCCCAAAAATGACCCAGATATTTCACCTCCAAAAACTACCTTCAGCAAACCAGAAACAGCACCTAACATACAGCCATACCCAGTAGACCCTCAACTACCAAGCCCATAAGGGAAGACAATCCACTACCTCAGACTCTAGTCATAGGAGACTCCATTGTATGACATACTGATGCTCCAGTCATCAGGCTGAACAATGAGTAAATAATTGTCAACTGTCTATCAGGGGTCAGGATCCATCACATTATGCATGCACTCAAGTCATTACACCAGAGGTAGAAGCATGGCACATTCATAGTCCATGTAGGTGTAAATGACCATCACATACCGTTCTATGTTATAAGAACGAAGTTTTACAACCTTGAACACCATATGGGTGACACCATA
Source organism: Protopterus annectens (assembly GCF_019279795.1). Taxonomy (NCBI): domain Eukaryota; kingdom Metazoa; phylum Chordata; order Ceratodontiformes; family Protopteridae; genus Protopterus; species Protopterus annectens. The sequence goes on from NC_056733.1 coordinate 264,530,910, forward strand.
TAAGCAAAGCTGTAAAACATCGAAACCAAAATAAAAAAATGTAAAAATAAAAGAAAAACCTACCTGATCGCTCTGAGCAGAGGGCAAGCCCCCCTGCACCCCCCACTCCCTGCTACTTAAATATACCAACTCCCAGATCGCACTACGTTGAAGTAAAGGGAAGAATTCCCTATGGTGATCTCAGTTCACACTTGCAAGGTTTTAAATATTCGACCATTTGGTGCAGAATACAGCCTGGGATACTATAAGGTCCTATAGAAATTGTGTTCTTTGCCTTGGATAGGGCCTTTAACACTTGATATATGGAGATGTGAGGTGTGGGACAAGTATCAGGGATGTTGATTGAGCCTTTGGGGGGACAGGGGGTGAATTTTGAGCTGAACCTATCTGCTAGCAGGTTGGCTAAGTCAACAGGATCAGTGTAAGTGGTACCATTATAAACTAATTTGGAACAAACCTGGGCTTTGCCATGGAGGTTCCTGACATAACTTAAAAAGGCTTTGTGGTTAACCTTTATTTTGGAGGCTAGTTTCGATTCATGACTGGCTTTGGAGTTTTTCACTCGTGATCTAATTTGGTTGTTGAGGCTAAGGAGGAAGTTATCCCAATTGGGAATTTGTGCCTTTTTATCCTTGGCCAACAGGTTCTTCCTTTTGTTGTAAAGCCTGTTGATAGAGGATGTCCACCAGATAGGTCTGTGTTTCCTTGAGGAGCAGGTTTTAGTTGTGTTGGGTATGGCTGAGTCCATGCAGTTGCACAGGTCCTTGTATAGTGCACTGGGATACTGTTCAACATATTTGTCTGCATCCTCTGAGGGGGGTGGGTGGTGTGAAGCTACTGATACCCTCCCTTAAAAGGTTGTAGTCAGCTTTTGAGAAGTTGTTTAGCCTAGTTATGGCTGGGAGGGGTTGAACGGGAAGACATTTTGAATTAGACAGACCGATGGTCTGATCTCAGCAGAGAAGACTTACTATGGGGGTGGAGCAGCGGTTGCCCATCTTGGTAAGCACCAAGTCTAGAAGGTTATCTCCCCTTGTGGGGGATGAGACCAGCTGTTCTAGTGCATTGCCCTCTATGTTTTCACCAGTTAAGAGAGAAGAAGTGCACAAAATACATTCTGAACTAGCTATACTTAAGGGGGAAATTACTAGACTGCTTGAACTGATGACACTGCCCACTACATTGTTCAACAACGTGCCTTAGGGGAATGTTACACCACGGTCGGAAACCGGAAGTGGAAGTTCTGAGGTTATACCTAATGGACAGTGTTGTACGGAGGATAAGGAGCTTGCTGCAACAGTAACCTCTTATAGGAACGGAGCCTTACAGCCAAGGGAGAATCTCAACAACAAATCTATGGACTGTGGCGACATTTCGGAGGATGTGTATTTAATTTCTGGGGCCAAACCTAAACGTTTACCACCTGTTAGGACATACGCTACACAAGCGGGTCTTAAAGCAGTTATCGATCATGGCAGTAGTGGCAATGGCCAGTACAAGATTCCGGACTATGGTAACAGCAAATCCGGTAATAATGTGAACATTTTAGATACGTTTTTGAACTTGCCTTATGATTTTAAAGATGTAAATCAACAAAGAGAGAATAATTATGGAAAGCATGAGAAACATGGTACGTTAAAAGACATTATTTACAACTTTTGTAAAGAATTGAACACTATTAAGGCATTACAAATCGATAACTTATATTTGCGAAAGTGTATAGATAGTGGTATCATACCTATGGGGTTGCGCTTTTTCAAGCAACCCTTAGGTGTTGAACTCAATGAGAGAAATATACAAATTTGTAACCAAATGTTTGACAATTTTGGTAAACAGTTTATGGAGTTCATTATTGCCTGCAATGATACTAAGCTTAGTATGATTTTAAAGGAAGTGGAGGAACTTAATATTTCTATTACAAATGATTTATTGTATCCGCAATGGGAGAATTTGCATGCTAAACAGTTTCAGTATGCTGAAAGCAGTTGTAAAAGAATGTTTGATAGGAAATGTAAAAAGTATCTCAGAGATTTGAGACAGTATGGGAATCAAACTGCTTATAAATGGAATTACAAAAAATATAATAGAAGTGAAAGAGGTATGAGTGGAAGGGAACCAGTCAATGGTGATTGTAGTACTGATTATACAAAAGATAGGTTTTACTGCGAGGATTTTTTGGAAAAGAGAGAGCATTGGAAGGGGAACACACACCAGGGACATCAACCGTGGGTTCAGGGGGGAGGGGGGAAGCATCATCATTACAATTACAGACCACAAGCCAGATTATACATACTGGCAGTGATGAAGGAAGTATATTCATTGATGGTGTTATTTACAGCTTTGGAGACTACAAAATTTATAATTACACCCAATGTCCTGTCCACATTGAACATTTTCAGATTTTTTCCAATGGAATGAAATTCATACCCCGGAAAAAATTCAATGTAGTGGACACATTAGTTAAATTCAAGCTTTATTTAAGGAAATTAAATTTGGGGGTATTTTTTCAGAAAGATAGAGCTAGTGATATTAGACATGAAAGTTTAAAGAAAAAAAGTAATTTTACACCACCTATGCATAACACTTTGGCTGCATTTGAGAAGGTAGTGACCAAACAGATTTATGGATTACACAATAAAATCAATAAATATAGTATTAAAAGTAATTGGAGTTATGATGAAGATAGATTTTTAACCAACCTATGTGATGCTAACAACATCAGAATTATGACCCCTGACAAGGGTGGAGGTGTGGTGTGGTGTGGTTTGACAATGATGATTACATTCAGAAGATATTTGATATACTGAATGTACCCGAACAATATGAAGTATCCTCGCTGAATCAAATTAACATTGCGCACAGGAGAATAGACTTGTTTTTGGAAGAATTTTTATTAGATGAACGCATTGAAGCAGACTTGTACAGGTTTTTGAAGGTGGGGTATCCAGTATTGGCAACCATTGTAGGTATACAAAAAATACATAAAAATGTACTTAATCCCCCATTCCGGCCTATAATATCAGGAAGTAGGAGTAAAACCTTTCCTTTTGGTAAGGTTATAGATCAGTGGTTGAAACACATATATGTAAAAGTACCGCACTTAATTAAAGATTCTTCGGACTTTTTGGGAAGATTCAAACATGACCTATGGAATACGAACATGATGTTTGTGACCATTGATATAAAAGACCTATTCTCCTGCATAACTCGTAGTGAGGGTGTTGTAAGATTTATCAACAGTGTTAGGAAATATTCCCAATATGAATGGGGTAAAATTGAACTTATAGAAGAATTTATAAATATAGTCCTGGACAACAACTATATATATTTCGAAGGAGAATATTACAAACAAATTTCAGGAGTAGCTATGGGGGCAGCATGTGCCCCCATATATGCTAACCTTGTTTTGTTAGATTGTGAAAATGAATACATCATTAGTAGTCCCTAGATGGAATATATAGGTTGTTATGTTAGATTTTTGGATGATTTGTTCATTCTATGGAAAGGGACAGAAGTATTGTTGAAACAGTTTATAGAATACATCAATGGATGCAGTCCATTTTTGAAATTTACTCATAATTTCAGTTGGACTGGCATTAATTATTTGGATACCTACATATTCAATGATGGAAGTAGGTTCCAATCCAAAATATATAGAAAAGACACATTCTGCAATTCTTATTTGGAATATTCTAGCAACCACCCTTATACACAGAAAAAAAGTATTCTGAAGGGGCAGTGTATAAGGGTGGCTAGAATGACATCCCGCAAGGAAGATATGATTAATGAAATCAAGTTTATAGGTGATTTATTTTTAGGGAGAGGATATCCTGCACACTTAGTAAAGGATATTACTGAATATGTATCGAGTGAATGGGGGAAGAAATATGTACCCCTTTTGGGTATTGGTATCACCGTACCCATCAACCAAAGTGGAACAAATGATGGTTACCAGAGGGCTTGCATTTTGGGATACAGCCAATATGCTGGAGAAATAAGAAATAAAATAGACAAAAACTGGAACATTTTAACAAGTGATGAAACATTGAGTGGTAAAATAGAGGAGAAACCTACATTTGTCTATAAAACTGGGATGAATATCAAAAGAATGATAGAAAGTAGAAGTACCAACAAATGGGGAAGGAATATTAGTAAAGAAGATGCAAAAAAATGTGGACACTGTAATCAGTGTTCATATATAATGGAGGAAGAGCAGATATCCTTGGACAATATTATGAGAAGTTAAATAATTTTTAGTAAAGGGAATTGTCAAACACAACAAGTTGTATATTTGGGGAAATGTACCACATGTTCAAGTTTCTATGTTGGAAAAACAGACAGAAGATTGCAGAATAGAATTTACGACCACTTATACTGTATAAAAGAGAAAGATAAGAATAATGCATTATATAGGCATGTAGAAGGAAGTGTTGGATGTGATATGTTCAAGTTTGCTATATTGGAGGTGATTAAGAGTAATCCTAGGGGAGGGGATGTCAAGGCAATACTGGGGGAAAGGGAAATCAAATGGCAGATCAGATTGAATGCTGGTTGTACCCCTGGTATTAATGAATACGTTCCCACTAAACCTCTTATTAGGGTTTAGCATCTGTTCACAGTGCAGCCTGTGTTATTTTTAAGAAAGATACAATTTTAGACAAATATGGAATGAAGTATGTGTGCATTTTTATGTATACATTTTTTACACATTTGTATAAATGTTGGAAATATTTATATGTAATTGTGAATTACATTACATTGTTTTTAGAATACAGTGTTAAGTCTACATTTTATAAGAAAAAATCTTGATATCATTAGCAACAGTTTTTTTATTATATTTATTTACTATTTTGATAGTAACAAAGGTAATAGGTTTGTTTAAGTGATTAATTGGTATAATGGGCGGGAAATTTAGGTATATAAGTGTGTTTAATTGATTTCTGCTTGTTCTGATGAAACCTACTTACTGTAGGTGAAAGCGCTCAACACTTGTTATTTTGGACAATAAATAGAGGTTTTTATTCAACATTGGATCCTGTCACAGTATTTCTTTGTGGAATCTTCTTGTGGTTTTAGTCGTTTGGATAGTGTTTGGATTCCTGGAGGTGTTTTTTTGTAGTTGTTCTAGTGCATTAGAGTTGATGAAGTCAATAAATCATTGGGTGAATACATTAGAGCAGGAATAGTTCACCCAGAGTATGGTGGGGTAGTTGAAGTCACCAAGGATCAGGGTGTTAGGGGGTACCTTTATGCAGTCAAGTAGGTCCAGATAGGAGGAATGGGTGTCCTGAGTCATAAAGGGGGGGGGTCTATAGCTGACTATAACTTGGATGGGTGTCTTGCCAATTGTCAGTTGCACCTGGAGAAGTTCTAGTGCATCATGCTGACAAAACAGTCTGGAGGTGTGCTTGTCTTTAATGAAAATGGAAACTCTACCACCCTTACTTTTTCCAACCTCATTTTGGGGTCAGAATGTATGGGATGACGTATAGCCTGGTAAGGCAGGGGATGCTCTCTGCAGCTTTGAGCCAAGTTTCCATGATTGCACTGATGTCAGCATCTTCAAGTGCGAGAAGAGCCTCCAGTGAGAGAATTTTCAGGTTAAGTCTCTCCACAACAGGTACAAGTATGACTCTGTCATTGTTCATGTTAGTGTGAATGACTTGAGACATAACTCCCTGGTCTATATGAAGAGACACATGATTGAGCTCTTAAGAGTATGTGCTCCAGGCAGGTATGACCCTAGCCCTAAGCAGCGTCCTACCTTCACCAAGAATGATACCACAATACCAACAAAAAATAATTGATTTCAACAATTGTCTTAGTTTCTGTTATCATTCCAAGGGGATCCATTATCTGTCTGCCTGGGATGACATGGTTGACAGGCCTTGATGCTTTGCTGGAGATTACCTCTACTTGTCACCCCTGGGATTCAGGACTCTGGCCTAGGCTCTTGCCTCTCCCATTGTGCCTTTTTTAAGCAATGTCACAAAGACAAGTCTTCCAACATAAAAGATCTCTCAAAAAGCAAATTGAAGGTCATGCTACTTAACACTAGGAGTCTTAACCTGAAAATGTTTGTGGAAAGGGAAGAAACAGAAGATAATTCAAGATTAAGAAACTAAGAGGGTTGGTCTTCCCAAATGCTCTCTCTGTACACAGTAGCATGAGCTGATGATATGGGACTGGGAAGAGTGTCCAAAATCAAAGAAGCAAGGGGGTAGTCCTTCCTAAGTGCTCACACTGTACTCAGTACAGTAAGCCAATGAGATGGGACTGGGAGGAGTGTCTAAAATCAAATTTACATCAGGGTGGGTAATTCCAAATCTAGGAAGTTTAAAAATACAACACTTGGGCAGGAGGGTGTGGAAAACACAATAACTCCTTATACCAGTAGTATAAATGAAAACTTCACATAGTCCTACTGCTTTCACATAGTACTTTGTATGTGCGTAATGCTTTACTTTAGGTACTTCACATTTTTGCCCTAAGTAGGTGTGTTTTTCAAAATGCCTTAACATTTTCTTATTCAATGTGAACAGCTTGTGCTTAGCTTATATGCATATCCAGTTACTGGTGCTTCTCACAAATAACCACTAAATAGCTGTAAACTACCAGGCTATGAATACCACCCACTACTAGTAATTGTTATTTGTCTTTAAATAATCAGCAGCTCACATCTCATACAACAACTGCACTGTCACTCAGAGCAGCTCACTAGTGAGCAATGAGGAAAAACAGTTTGCAAGCAGCTGAACTTGCTGGAACATAGGCCTCACAAAGTACATCCAGAAGAATTAATGCAGCATGATATCAACAGTACTACACATGTATTCCCATTAGTATAGTAAGAGCTACAGTTAGTGCAATATGATAGATACAGTAACAGTACCTGGCACCACACTATATTATGGCTGAGTAGTGAACAGTTGTCACCACTAAATTAACAATGTAACAACTGGGCAGTGGAAGCAGTGATGCCATGACTTAAACAAAGCAAAAGGTGAAAAACAGTCCAGCAAGATAAAAGAAAATAAGCAATGTAATGCTATTATACAATTTATGTTTATAAATCCAGGTATCTTTGAGCAATGTAAGCTGGTGCGCAAAAATGTATTTAATGGTACAGTTGCAGTTGTAGAAGAAACACAATCCGAAGTATGTTGTAAAAAAGTAAAAATACAGAAAATCAATTATGGCTGAAAGAATGATGTCTATCAGACAATGCTCTAAGGAGAAATTATTATTTGAAAAGTGCTGTAAAGAGTGAAAATAAAGTAGGATGGGATAACACAATAAACTGGTTTTGGTCACTCAGAAGAAAATTTCAGAAAGGTGCCCACGGGTTAACATACAGCATGCACAAGTGCTACCACAGCTTCACTCAAAGAAGGGCAAAAGCACGCAGTACAACAGAAATTACAACAAAACAAAGTAATCAACAACCAATAAAAACTCTTGAGTGCTAGCTTACTCTCAGCATATAATAGCTTAAAATACTAAAAATTTCACCCTATCTCACTAGAGAAAATTTGCTAAACAATTCTAAACTTTGGAACAACTGGCAAGCAACACAAGTCTCAGTATTAGCTACAAGTCAGGCCCTGGTGAAGAAAGAGCTAAATCTGTAGTCACTTGCAGTAAATAAATCTCTCAGGCAAACAAAGTTGAACAGGGCAGCAAAAATTGTAGCAAATCAAAGGCAACCATCAACCAAAAGCAACTCTCAATACTATCTCATGTCCAGCAAATAATAGTAAAAACACTGGAAAATCCCATTTTCTCACAAGAAAACATTGCTAAGCAGTTCTAAACTTCACAAACACTGATTGGTCACATATAAGATACTTCTCTTGTATTGGAGGGATTAAATTTGTAGTTACTTTCTGTGAATCAGCAATTCAGGTTAGCAATGCTGACCAACTTTGCTCAAACAAGGATTCGTTAAATGTATCAATATATAGATTTTATACATTTCATAGATATTCTGAGGCTATTGAGTCTTCTGACTATTTGCAGCCTCTAAGTACCTTCCCCCATACTGTACTTCCTTTCACCAGGAGGGCCAGGAGTAAACTTGTGAATATGAATACCCATCCAATTATCAAAGTTATATTTAATGGGAGACAGTGAATCACACTGTGTAACATGCGGGGAAAGTTTATTTCAGATGTTAGGGTGGTATTGGGCTATAAATTTTCCCCATCCAATGTGTTTTATGTACCTGTTGGTGATTATTTAGGACCATGGTTCTATTACTAATGCTACTGAACTTGCAGAGCTACAGGAGGTCCATGACAACATGGTCTCTAACAGCCCGGTAAGTCAGACAGAGACATCCCATCAAAAGCTAAAATGCTGAATAAAGGGACAGAGCTTCCAGTCTCTCTTGACAGCTCAGGGACTGTAATCCTGTGGTCTTTTTGTTTAGGAACCTTTGAAGTCTCCCAATTACCTGATATGTGTAGTGAGAAACATCCCAAAGCAGGCGCTGTACACAATAATTGGTCTGGTGAATGCTGAGCATAAGAGAGTCATTACCTCTTTAGGGTTTGATGATATTCCTGTGGCAATTAGCTATGCTAAATAAAAAGATTTTGTGACAACCATTACCACATAATGGTCAAAAGAGAGGGAATTATCAACCCAAGTTCCTAGGTCCCTCACTACATAGGATCATAGGAGATTACTAGGCTATCAACCCAGACGTCACTTCAAGCCTAGCTGTTTCATCCCAATGTAATACCGTAGTAGTGTTAGTTAATACCCAAGATTGCATTTAGTAATGATTGCCCACATCCTGGAAGGTTGTGGGCACTATCCCCAGTAAGAATTTATGGTGGCCCATCCACTTATCCAGATTCCTTTACAACATTTTGTTTTGTAGCTGTATTGTCTATACAGTATGATGGGGGGAGACTCTTCATCAAAAGTGATGATGAATTACTTCTGTAATTACGTTTGAGACCATTTTTGGTACACCAAGAGTTAACTAGGGTAATTTCACTCTGTGGGGTTTGGGTGTTAGAAGATGAGTTAACAACATCAGTTTATGGTCATTTGCAAACTTTTTTAGCCAGATGTCTTAGGTCTCTGCTGGGAGAGCTGAGAAATATAGGCCAAAAAGCAGAGGCCCCAGCACCAAGCCCTAAGGGACACATTCATACTTTCTTAAGAGGCACCTGCAACTTACACTGTATGGGCACTGTCTTTCAGACAGTTTGCTGTTCATCTTACCACATATGGGTCAGTAGGATGCCAGAATGGGGAATGGTGCTGAAGGCCTTGACCAGGTTAAGGTATGCTGTATACACTGCAGGCCCACCATCTATAGCCTATATAACCCTTTCAAAGAAGTTTACCTGATTCAGTAGACAATATTTACCCTTCACAAAGATAAATTGCCAAAAGTGAAAGCTAATAGTATTCTTGATGTTGCAGTTTATGAGGTCAGTTCTAATATGTTCCATGGCTTTGCAGATGAGGCTGGCAAGTCTGATAGATTTGTAATTACCCTGATAAGTTGTAATGCCATCTTTTATGGAGAGGCATCTCCACTACAGTGCACCACTCAGAGACAAACCAGTAGCAAAACTTAGGTCAAAAAGATTTAGAAGTAGTTCTACAAGGACATGTTTAACACTGTTAATTAGGAAACCAGGTATATTGTCAGGTCCAGCGAAGTATTTCTGGTCTTGGTTAGTGCTTTCAGTAAATGATTTTTATAGTTAATTAAGGGATTAAGGGATTCAGGTATTTTAGGGATTTGGAGAGAAGTCTCTGGGTGAAGTTAGCACTAAAATTGTTTTCTAGGACATTATCAATGTATATTGGGTCAGAATAGGAGGGATCATTATAAATAAGTGCAAAACTATGTAGGGTATTGTTTCTTTGCATTTTAATATAGCTAAATAAGGACGTATAATTATCTTTGGTTTCAGTTTCAGAGGTCAGCCTAAATTCATGGGCTCCTTTAGTGGACTTGATGGTGTTTTTCAGGTTTTTGTAATGTTTTTGATATTTTCATTGATGAGGAGTTTTGGATCTGGTATATAATGTAAGGAGTTCCTTTCTTTTGTTGTAGAATTTATTAATGGTGATGGACCGGGGTGGTTCATTTTTGAATTTCTCATGATACATGGACTGGTAGCTTTATGTATTTTTCTAAATGGATACATTAAATACATCATTAAATATATCAGAACATCATATGCAAACAAAGAAATCTTCACTTCTTCCATTCCTATTGGAAAACCTTGTACTTTCAAATACCCCATCATTACAGCTGGAGGCTCTGAGTACAAAACAAAAGTATGGTTAAAGGACAACCTGTTTTTCCCTTCTTGATAGTTTGAACAGGAATGATGCTCCTGCATGCGTTTTCAGTCTAGCAATTGAGGCCATATAAATGGCCATGATCAGCTCAACAAATTTTTAGGTAAGCCAACCTCTAGGAGCACTTTTGCTAGATAATACGATTCTGCTTCATCAAAGACTTTCTCTGTATCAGAACTGCAAATAATAAATCATCCTTATTTAGCTATGCAACATCATCAATAGGTTGTACTATGAAACATTGACTTTTTGAAAGGCGATGTTCCAAAAGAATGAAAAAATGCCCAAAAAACCAAAAGGGTAAAAAACGCCATTTTTCTTGTTTTTGCTGGGGGGAGGCAAGAACCCCTGCACCACCCACACTCCTGAACTTATATATACCAACTTCATAGTTGCATCAACTGAAAAAAGGGAGAAATCTCTCTAAAGAAGTGAATAATTGCCAGCGCACAATTGGAAATTCCAATAGCAATGATTTAAAACAGTTTGGCGTTATGCTGTTCATTTTTGTTATGCGTGCTAGTGACACTCAAACAATTTTACCTTGTGCATGTGTAGGGAAGCCATACCACTAGCCCTCATTTTTAATATGATATCTAATGTATATCTATCCCAACAAATTCACAGTGACCATTTCTATTCAAGCTTGGAAGACATCTCATCATTCTTTTTACAGTTATTAACATGATCAATTTATAATTGTGATTCAACAGAAAAATAAACCTAGACTATAGGGTCAAATTTGAGCCCTTCCCCTCCAAAGAAATAACAGACACAACTGCCCTTTCCACAAAGGGCAAACATCCCTTAATTCCAAAACTGTATTAAATATCTTAAGGATAAAAAGTATTAATTTCTTTTTGTGCAGTGTTCAGAGCTCAAGTGGAATATCATTGGTGCCTGATGTTTTTTTTATTGCCTGCCCCCTGCAAAATACCTTTTAGATCTTCCCATGTTATGGGAGCCATCCTTGCTATTGTTTCTTCTATAGTATGTCTAGACATTTGCAAGTCTTTTACATAATTTGTAATCTCTCTGTAAAGTTTCCCATAACAACATTCTCCATCTGGTATAACTTTTTCTAGTATTGACTAAACATCTCTGCTATAATTTCTGGGTCCCTACTAAAATGAGTTCCATCCTTTCTTTGTTATCTTGCAATAATTTGTTGCAATGTCTGCTGTCTGACTCTGACCACTAATGCTTTCTGATACTCCAATGAATTATAAAAGTGATGGTCCTTCAATGATTCCTGCATGAACTCATTTTTAACTAATAACTCTTCTACAGCTGGCTTCATTTGTTCAACTGGTGAGATCAGATCACCGGACTGTCTCATTCAAAGTTTCTATTCCACCCACCCCCCCCCCCCAACCATAACCAAGCTAAAAAAACTTCTCAATACCTGACTACACCCTTCTAAGGGAGGGTATCAGTAACTTCACACCACAGCCCCCGATCAGAGGATGCAGACAACTATGTTGAACAGTATGCCAGTACAGTATACAAGCACCTGTACAACTACATGGACTCAGCCATACCCAACAGAACTAAAACCTGCTCCTCAAGGAAACACAAACCTATGTGGTGGACATCCTCTAGCAACAGGCTTTACAACAAAAGGAAGAAACTGTTGTCCAAGGGTAAAAAGGAACAAATTCCAAATTGGAAAAACTCCCTCCTTAACCTCAACAAGTGAATTAGATCACTAGTGAAAGCTTCCAAAGTCAATTATGAATTGAAAATTGCCTTTGAAACAAAGGGAAACCACAAAGCCTCCTTCGTTTACATCAGGAACCTCCATGGCAAAGCCCAGATTTGTTGTGAGTTAGTACTTAACAGTATCACTTGCACCAGTCCTGTTGACTTAGCCAACCTGCTAGCAGATAGGTTTAGCACAAACGTCACCCCCCTGCCCCCCCAAAGGCCCTTTCGACATCCCCTATACTTGTCCCGCACCTCACACCTCCATAGATCAAGTGCTAAAGGCCCTATCCAATGCAAAGAACACAGCTTCCATGGGACCAGATAGTATCCCAGGCTGTATTCTGCACCATCTCCAGCAAGAACTGTCTTTCCCATTGAGCACCCTATTCAACCACAGCCTAAGTACAGGCTTCATTCCAGCAGAGTAAAGAACTGCCATTGTCACCCCTTGCACAAAGATGGTGCCACTACTGACCCTGGAAACTATTGCCCCGTTAGCTTGACAAGTCTGATCTCTAAAGCCATGGAGCATATTATTATGGATCTCATAAACAACGTCATAGGCAATCTCCAAGCACTTGACTCCACCCAGTTTAGATTCATCAAGGGCAGATCTTTGCTGCTGAAACTGGTTCACTTCTTTGAGACTGTCACCAAGGTCCTGGATGAGAGAAAGTTAGTGCATACAGCATACCTTGACGTAGCCAAGGCCTTTGACACAATTTCCCATTCGGGCATCATTGAAAAGCTAACACAACTTGTCATAAATCCCTGTCTCATCAGGTGGGCAGCTAACCGGCTCACCAACAGGACCCTCAAAGTCAAAATAGGTACCTCCACCTCCGAAAGCAGACCTGTCACTAGTGGAGTTCCCCAGGGATCTGTTCGGGGACCCCTACTGTTTGGCATCTACTTCTCAGCGGTCCAGGCAAAGACAAAAGACCTGTGGCTGACCAAGTTTGCAGATGATTGTAAGATGGGTGCTGTCATTGACTCCCCAGATGATGTTAACATACTGCAAGAGGGCCTCACAGCAGCTAATGACTAGTGCCAAAGTCATGGCCTCAAGTTAAATACAAAAATGTATCATCATACCATTCGGCAAAAACACAGCCCCTACTGATTACCACATCAACGGCAACCCCCTAAACACACAACCTGTGGTGAGATACCTGGGCGCTCAGGTTGATAACAACTTCACATTCGACCATCATGTAGCAGCAGTGGTCAGAAAAGCATTTTACTTGGTTCAGCTCATAAATAAAGGGATTGCATTCAGAAAAAAGGAGGTTATTACCTCTCTATACTCCCCACTCATTAGACCAATAATTGAGTATAATGCCCCATTTGGTTTGTACCTCTCCAAACATCTGCACCAACTGGAAAGACCACTGAAATACCTCACAAAGAGAATCCGTGGCCTCCAACACCTGTCCTACGTAGACAGGCTCAAATTACTATCACTCTGTTTGGTATCGTACAGATTGCTCAGGGGTGATCTGTGTCTCACCTACAAGGCAGTCTCGTACCCTGCCCTACTAGAGATGCTCCATATCCATAAGTCTAACTCCATACGCATTACCCACTTGAAAGGCCTGAATCTAATATGCAACATCAACAAAACCTGCTGAAGAGACAGGTTTGTCTCCCAGAAGCTGCCCCTTCTCTGGAATTGACTTCCCATACATGTCAAGCAGAGCACCTTGCTGACCCTCTTCAAGTGCAACATTGATGAGTGGATGGGAAACCACAAATTTGTCCCAGGGGTTCCACCTGTGTCCCTCATTGACAGGGGTGACAGGTGCTGACTGATGTTTCTTTTTGGGGATAAACTTCTGGCTAGGCTTGTAACGGCCCCAGGGCCATTAACCTAGTAACCTCCTATGATCCTATGAACTTCATCCTGCATCAACTTCACCTGGCACTGTTAAATCACCATCTAAAATGTACTTTGCAACTCAGCTGATATGTATTATTTTTTTCTCAAACTGTATACATTTTTATTATAATACTAGTATGACTCTGATTCAAATATTATTTTTTTTCCCAAATGCATCACACTGAGTCCCCAGAACCTCCGGATTCTGTTCCATATCAGCTAACTTACTTTGAAAATTGTTTATATCGGGCAACATACATTTCTTGCTTAAGATAATATGTTAGAAAGTACGACTGTTTCTATAAATAAATAGGCACTAGTCCACACTCTCTGACTGTCCATGCTAAAGATGCATGGTCTGATACTACTTTTAGATTTATTTTATTGCTACGTTTAGATTTATTTTATTGCTTTAGTTAATTAAGCACACTTAGCTAAATAAATGCATTCAGTAGTAATACAAACCCTATCTATCTATTCGCAGTCTTGATGTATACCTGGTTGAATAAAATGTATATTGGGTTGACTCAGATTTAATATCAGCCATCTCAGCCAATCCCATCATGTTGACATATGCAACAAACAATCCAAAGCAGCAGAGACAAAATGCAAACTTGTGAAACATAAATTATGTTAGCTACCAGAAGGAGAAGCTGCAAGGTTCTTGAAGAAACCTTTATTATCCACAAATAAATAGACTGATAAGCACTTTTGTTTATGTAACAATAATGAACTTCTTCAGACAAAATTGAACACAAATATTAGGTTTTAAATAAGGCCCAAAACAGTCATCTGATCAAAGGATGACGTCACGAAACCCTCCCGTTTACATTTCTTAAAACTCATTACAGCCAAATGACATCTTCAGGCATTTCTGCAGTTACCTCCTACCTACCTCTAGGCGTCAAATATTGCCTGTTCATATTTGCATTAATAATTCCAAAACCATGTTACATACAAGGTATCAGAATATTTTATATTGAAGCAAACATGATGGCAAACACAATTGTATTGATATATGACCTCTATCAATGAGTATTTGTTAGAAATGTAAGGCGATAACTTCATTTTCTAAAGGCTGAAGTCACACCCACTGGGAGTTAAAGGTACACACTCAAAATAGCTCTATTGGAGGGAATGTGTCATTCATCCTGAGTAAACATAGTAATCTAAAAATATAAGAATATTCATTTACTAAAACCTTAAATTGTACCAAAAAATTAATGAACTTATCAAAAATAATACAACAAAAAGAAGAAAAATTAATAAAAAAATACAATTTTTCATTAGGATGTTAACATATACACAAACCTACATGAAAATGTAGATAATAGTACTTTAACTAGTTAAAGCTTTATGCTTTAAAATACAACTGATCGAGCAATAGTCATTCAAGCCCACCCAGTTGCAAGCATTCAAAAATAACCACCAAAATAATTATTTTTCCTCTAACACCAATGTCTAGCGAACCCCTCTCATGCTAATATTGACCTTCTCTATAACCAAGTATTTGAAATGACGATTAGGGTACATGTGAACATGTTTTGCTAATGCATTATTAAGATGTATTCTTTTTATATCATATTCACATTCATAAATCCGGTCCTGTAATCTACCTTCCATTTTGCTATATAAAAACACGGAAAGCACTGGCATAATCCAATATATCCTCTCCTTTGGAGTCACAGTTGTATCTACCCTTTATCTGTCTTTCAGTCTGGCACTGGTAGATCTTAGCTGTTTGTGAAATACCACCACTAGGCTGGCTTTTTCATTTACCTGGTGAGGAGGTAGGATGAGCACCTCCAGACCTTTCACTTATGGCTCCAAGGGCCATGGCCTTTGGGTGCGAACTCAATCAGGACAGTGTCAGGTGAGGACTTTGGGGCAATCTTCCTATCAAAGATGAATGCATGTATCCCAAGGTATGCTGAGAAATTTTAGAAACATCTTGTGGGACAGAATGGGAAAAGCTTATTTGGTCTTGATTTTCAGTGTGAATACAGACTGTAAAAGTGGGGCTTCATGATCCTTTTGGCTTTTTTTGTGTTTTAAGTAGGAAGCATCAGTAAAGTTATCATATGGATAACTGTCCCTGTGGTGACTAATCATTCACCACAATAGCATATTTTAATTCTTTAATGCAAGCTCTGTCTGTTATTATGAATCAAAATTTACCAAGTACTGGATTGTTCACTACCTAAAAGGGAATGTGCACCTTGTTAGCAGTGCCGTGAGACAGGTTAGTTTTATCATTTTATGTCTTTCTATTTATATATATATATATATATATATATATATATATATATATATATAGGTGTGTGTGTGTGTGTGTGGGTGGGGATGTTTACATGTATACAGTCACACACACACACACACACACACACACACACACACACACACACACACACACACACACACACATCACATGTTTTGTTTTTATTTAGTATGGAATATTATGTCCTGTCCTTTTATAGGTTTATAGTCATGCCTATGGTGACACTCTCAAGTTTGAATTTTGAAGTCTGGAATGTCAAATACATTATAGGTTGCTGCATATCTCTCAACCTGTTAGCACAAGAATTGTGGATAAAACCAAAAATAATGGAAAACAAAGGCTCAAAAATAGGGACAATTTTAAATGCTGTTTTTATAACCTTAGAAAGTTGATTGAATAACAGGATTTGTATTAGTATGATTTTTTTTTCTGAAGGGTTGAAGTCTGAAACTCAAATGTCTGTAATTATTTAGTATTTCAGTCCTCAGTGATTTGCCAGACACCACCAGTTTTATGAGGAACAAACCAAAAATTATGAAGAAATTTGAGTAAAATATGTGGAAAACTCTGGTTGCTCTGTGAAAATCTGGACATTTGAGAGCTATGGTTCACTGGAGACTTAAGAATGGTAAAGAGGAAAAGAATGTCACATGGGCTGCTGATATTTCAAAAAAAAAAAAACAAAGAAAAGAAAATGGTGGGTGCTTGTTCTCTCTTCCTTAATGGCAACAATATTTATTTCTTTAAATGTATTCCTTTTATAGATCAAAGCTGAGATTTACATTATGTGAAAAGATGGATTTGACCAATCAGGATATTTGGCAATTATGTATTACTGTATAATCCAGTATCTCATCTGTTTGGCTTTAGCAGGTAACCCAAACCTTTTTAGTGAAGGTTATTATTCATAAAAATGGCCTAGCCAGGCCATTGGACTGTGTTCCAGTTCTGTAGAGGAGAACGTCTCCCTGTATGCATATGGTTGTATTTCAGAATCTCCCCATATACCCAATAGGATCCTTTAAGAATAGAAATTCATTAAATCTCTTTTTCTGCTAGCACTCTGCCCATTATTAGAAATCCCATGTCGTTTTTTTCTGACTATACAAAAGGGTAAGATTAACAGATTTTCAGATTAGTATACTTAAAATAATCCAAATATGTTTCATGTGGCTTAAAGGTGGTTAGAGTTTGTCATTATGGTAACTCTATAAACTGTTTGTGGACACCAGTGGTTAGGGGAAACTATCAGGCTAAAGAATGAAGCCTTCCATGCAGTGCTAGCAGGGAGAGGAGTATCTTTAGATTTGATAAACAGGTTCTAACAGGTCAGAAAAATGACAACAGCAGCAGTGGAAGGAGTTATTAAGGTCATGGAGAATGACGTTTGGATGGCCAGAAAGCGTTTCTGGCAAACCATCATGTGACTCAGAATGGGAGAACAGGGGTCCTGATGGAGAGATGAAACGTCGGCAAGCAAAGGAGCATAGTAGTGCTGAAATTAAATTCATCCTCAAGTCGGTGAGTACCTTCGCGAGGTGGACTATTTTTTTCACAAAATCTCACTAAGGCGATACTGATATATAGACTGTATTTATATAGCATATAGTAAATCAAAAATGAAAAAAGATAACTGGGAGCACAAGACCCAGGATAAAAAAGTACCCAATCCGGGTAGGTGCACTGGTGCCAGGACTGGAAAAAATGACAGTGTAGAATCCTCAAAATGTGGAAATATTCCTACAATGGGGTCAGGCCAGGCTCAGGAGGAAGATGCTCCCCCTGTTGTAGAAGGAAGCAGCAGTCCACAAAAAGGACAAAAATTGATTGGCCAAAAAAGAGCCATAAAGATGATACAGTGGACTATTAAGGATAAGAAAGAAACAATGTATTGTTTTTATTATGCAAGAAGCCCATATTTTCCGGATACAAGATATACAAAACGATTGAGAGTGAAATTAGAGGAAAGAAAAATACTTTCGCAGGAAAAACTGTCAGAAGCTTCAGATAAAAATGTGCAATCATTAATACAACAGATTTTTGAAAAACAGTATATAAATCAAGAAACTTTGATCTTTTTGGAAAAAGAAGCCTTTGAGGAAGTGGAAAAATATAAACAACAAAACTTCGAGATATATGAAAAAGTTAAAAAAGAGATATGGACATGGGAAAGAAAGAGAGATTTGATATGGTGCAATATTTATGCAAAGGAGAAAGCTAAGTTAATTAATATAGAGAAGGCAGTCTCAAAAGTATTCGAAGAGAAATACAGGCAAAGGCATCCAGATATGGAAAATTTCACAATAAAAAGATTAATAACACAAAAACATAATGTAGAAAAGACGATTAGTAAAGTAAAGGTTAAAGAAATAGAAGTTAAAGTTATGGAGTGCCTGCAAAGTGAAGGATTTAATGTAGAATGTCTAAGACAGATTACATCACAGTATGCTGGAGTATGTCTCCAGAATAAGGAAAAGCAAGAAGACCAGGAGACATGTTAAGAAGAAATATGGACGGGGAAAGGAAAAGAGATTTAATATAGTGTAATATTTATGCAAAGGAGAAAGCAAAATTAATTAATACAAAAAGAGCAGCACCAAAGATATATGAAGAAAACATAGGCAAATGAATCTGGAAATGGAAAACTTTACAATACAAAAAATAAGAAGACTAAGAGGAAAAGCAGAAAAAGGGATGAGTAATGGAGAAGTCAAAGAAATAGAAATTGAAGTAATGGAACAGCTGCAAAGAGAAGGATTCAGTGTACAAAATCAAATGCAGAAAGTACCACAACAGGATAGAGCAATGGATATCCAAATTAAGGGGAAACCAGTGGAACAGGAAGCAACTGGTCAGGTGCCGTATCAAGATATTTTGGAGCCTTCCACAAGAAACCAGTATAAACATTCATTTGAAGCTAGACAGCAAGGAAAGAAACAGGAAACTGTGGAGACTCTGATGCAGCCAATGTTGAGGAGTGATAGGCCAGTGAGTTCCCATAAGACAGAACAACAGAAGACACAGGATGAAATTGAAGAGAATGTGCCACAGGAAGATGCTATAGAACTTTCTATAGAATGCCCACAGGAAATGGAAAACAAGGGATATACCCGCAGTATGGAAGAAAAGGAGTTAAGAGAAGAGTTGCTATATTTAATAGACAAAGATAGCTATATAAAGATCAATGAGAGAAATAGACTGCAGAAGGTTAATAAAACCCCAAAAGTCAGAAGCTTGATAAAACAAATGAACGCAGTAATTACCACTGTCCATAGAGACCCATGTGATATAACAGAAGTAAACAGAATATATTACTGTGCTGCTAAATTAATAACTGATAAAGTTCTACCACAGGAACATAGGGTAGCGAGGGAAAAGAGGGGGCAACAGCGAATACAATCATGGAAATATCGAATAGAGAAAACTATAAAGCAGCTAAGACAAGAAGTATCATTGTTAGAAGATTATAGAAGAGGGAACAGATCAATGCAAATATTAAGAAAGATAGATGTGATAAAAGCAATGCGTGGTATTAGAACAGACCAGGATCTATTGTGCACTATTGGAGATAAACTAAAAATTACAAAACAGGCAGAAAGACTTAGAAGATATGAAGATAAATATAAGCGAAAAACACAAAATAAACAAATTATTGATGACCCAAAAAAGCTTTATAGAGAACTGGAAAATAAGGTAAAAGGAATAGATAGACCACCAAAAAAAGAGGAAGTAGATACATTTTGGAGACGTATCTATGAAGATCCTGTGGAACATAAAGATGCTAAATGGATAGAAGAAGTAAAAGAGAGAATAAGAAGTTTAAAGGTACAGGATATGAAATGGGATGAAATAACAACTAGAGAGATTGAAATAAAGTTGAGAAAAGCCTCTAACTGGAAAACCCCAGGCCCAGATGCAGTACCTAACTTTTGGCTTAAAGTATTAACTTCTTTGCATGATGATTTAGCCATGAGTAAGAACTATTTATATATGCACCCCAAACACACATCGCACTGGTTAACAACAGGAAAAACAATGCTCTTACTTAAGAGTGAACCTGCAGGCTACCCTAAAAATTATAGACCAGTAACTTGTCTTCTGACAACATACAACCTATACACAGGAATTGATGCTGACAGAGTTTATAGTCATTTAGAAGAAAACTCAATTATGGCAGTAGAACAAAAGGGCAATAAAAGAAAGTCATATGGAACAAAGGACCATTTGTTGTTAAAGTTATAGTGGAGAATTATAAGAAGGGGAAGAACCTATGTATGACATGGATTGACTACAAAAAAAGCATTTGATAGTATCCCACATTCATGGATAAAAGAGTGCTTAAAAATGTATAAGATACACCCTACACTGATTGATTACATTATAGTAACCATGAAACAGTGGCAGACCACTTTGCAATTAAGCCATGATAAAGGACAGATTATCCCAGGGATAAAAATTCAAAGGGGGATATTCCAGGGTGATTCTCTGTCACCCTTGTTATTCTGCCTTGCCATTAACCCATTAAGCTGCCTACTTAACAGCCTAGGCCATGGCTACAGATTGGCTTCTAGAAAACAACAAAGTCTCATTACTTCTCATCTTCTCTTTGCTGATGATTTAAAATTGTATAGCTCATCAGATGAGGAACTGAAAGCACAGCTGCAGGTTGTCAAAACTTTTTCAGATGATATTGGAATGTAATTTGGTCTTGATAAATGTGCAAAAGCAACCTTTAAAAAAGGAAAATTGTAGCACCAGGAAAACATCAGTTTGGGACAAGAATGTGATATAAAAGAACTTGAGCAAGAGGGGGTGTATAAATACTTGGGAAATGATGAAGGATCAGCAATAAAACATGAACAAATGTGAATAAGGCTTAGTAAGGAGTACTTTAGAAGACTTAAATTAATCCTGAAAACAGCACTGACACCTAGGAACAAGATCCAAGCTATAAATCAGTTTGCTCTTCCTGTCCTAACTTATAGTTTTGAAGTGATTGACTGGCCCCAAAAAGTGTTGTATGGATTGGATATCAAAACAAGAAGGATGCTTCATGCTCACCAAATGATTTATAAAAATCAGTGTATACCAAGATTATATATCCCTCATTCTGAAGGAGGGATGGGCCTCCTTGAAATTGATTACATGTATAGATCTGCAATCGTGGGACTCCACACATATCTATTGACCTCACAAGATCCAAATGTGGTGAAAGTTTTGAAACATGAGGAGAATAAATCTAAGATGACATTTCTGCTTAATTTAGCTGAAGCATATCGACGTCAAGCAGGAATGGAAATCAAACCAGAAGTGGATAAAAAGCAGGCAGCAACTGAATGTGTTAAAAAACAAAATAAAGAATATAAGGTGAAGGATCAGGTGAGGAGCAAGAAATGTGAAAAAAACATAAATGTAGTTGCAAGTATAAAAAACTTCTCATGTTGATCAAGAACGAACGCAGGAATGGTTGAGGAGATGTGAATTTACATCAAGAAATGAAAGGTTAATATTGGCAGCCCAAGATAGTGGGCTGCATACATGCTGGTTTACTAAGTCCATTGAACATGTGAGAGAAACAGACATATGTAGGTTTTGTAGAACCGAGTTGGAAACAGTTACACACCTTATTGCTGGTTGCGATGCTCTAATGGCAGAGGGACTGTATACTGAAAGGCATAATAATGTGGTGGGATTGTTACACTGGAGATTGTGCAAACATTATGGTATCAAAGTGGCTGAAAAACATTGGAAACATGAGCCACAGAGAATCATAGAAAATTATGAAGTTTACATCACATGGGATCACCCAATACCAACAGTCCAAAAGATAGATGCTAGAAAACCGGACATAGTGATCCAAGAAAAGAAGACAAAAGTAGAATTGATCATTGAAATTGCCACACCTAATGACTATAATGTCTTGCGTACAGAGAGACACAAAGTCATAAAATACCTTGATCTGCAGGCAGAAACGAGAGCCATGTGGAAGAAAAATACCCAGACAGTTCCAATAGTAGTAGGAGCAACTGGTCTTATAAAAAAGAATTTACAATCATATTTAGATATGTTACCAGTTCATGTAACACTGTATGAATTGCAGAAAGAGTCATTGCTGTCACATTGCGGGTACTGCAAAGAGCACTTTTGGCTAACATCAAAGAGTGAAATAATACTAATTTCATGAACTTTAATCATACTCTGACTTAGGAATGGGGTCTATTCCCGTCATGGTATTAGAAACCAAAAAGACTTGGAGAAAAAAAAAAAAAAAAAAAAGGGAGAACAGGACATTGGCCAGGCTGTCCCAAGAAATGGAGGAGAAACAGTGACCTTGACTGTGGACATTGTTGGGAAGTAACAGGATCATTTTGATGAATACCGAAATCTAGTGGACATGCTCTCTCCCAAGGAAGCCTTTCCAGAAGTTACTGGTGAGCCTAACTCTATTTCTGTAGTTGAGATTATTGCAGTGACTAAACAACACAGCACAGACAGTGCTGCAGGTGTACAAGAGATCTGTCTGAAAAGTCTGAAGCTGCTCCATGTTGTTGGATTGTCATAGTTAATGCACCTTTTCAATGTTGCATGGAAGGCAAGGGAGGTATTTGTGAATGGCAATTCTTGGTTTGAGGTCCTCAAAAAAAAAAAGGGGGCCAGGAGGATGTACTGGAGGGGCCAGGAGGATGTGCTCCAATAATTGGTGGATTATATTTATTAACCTGCTTTGGAAAGCTTATGCCAAGCTGCTGGAAAAGATATTCCATCCAGCAGTTGAGCCTCTGATTCAGGAGTAATATGGATTCCATCCTGATGATGTAACAGTGCAGCAACTCTTTGCCCTTATGTAGGTATAAGAAGGGTCATTGGAATCTGACAGTCCTGACCAGATTTTTTTTTTTTTTAGATCTGGAGAAAGCATATAACTGAGTAGCCAAAAACGAATACCAAAGTACACTAGACGAAAAACTCAGTAGGAGAAACCACTTTAATACAAACAGCAGAGCTTTCGGATACAATCCTTCATCAATACTAAAAATACAAAGGTCCTTACTCTTTAAATATAGGTCCAAAAGGGTCACATGACCTGCAGCCAAAGCATCATATGACCTAATTAAATGTGTAGGAATGATATATACAACACTTTGTCATCTATAAAAACACATAAAACATATATAAATATATATATGTACTACTAAAAATATATAAGTATATACATATGTCACTAAAAAATGTATGCTAAAAAAATATATATATATATATATATATATATATATATATATATATATATATATATGTCTCTATATCATAATCTAGACCTACTGAGCTTAACCAAAACTGGTTTAAGACTCACCGTACTATTTAAGCCAGGGGCAGAATCACTGGCGAGCCTCAGGATCCACTCGTATTCCTTAATTTCCAAGTAATTATTTATATGCTGGGCAGAGTCTATAACTCTAAATTTAAAAAAATGTTGCTGTCCACACTCCGACATGTGCTTATATAATGCATTCCTATCAATACATCTCCTAATCTCAGATTTGTGTTATGTGATCCTTTCCTTTAGCTTACGTGTAGTTTTACCTACATAAAACGACTTGCAGGCTATACACGTAGCTAAATAGACTACATGGGTTGTTACGCAAGTCGCTGATGCATTAAATCTAAAGGTCATCCTACTTACAGGATGTTCAAATGTATCACTCTCATCACTAATAATATCCTCACAGCAGGAACAGTTATGGCATTTACGCGTGCCAGAGCTACCAAATAGAGGTTTGATACTAGTACTAGGAAAATCCTTATAGCATAATGAGCTCTTAAGCGTTCTCATATTTTTATACGCAAAATAAGGTCTATTACCTAGCAATACTTTCAAATCATTAGACGCCATTAGAATTAACCAATTCTTAGATACAATCTGTTTAATAGAGGGAGTTCTCATACTAAAGGAAGTCACGTATCTAACTACTTCTCTAAGCTACTGGGAGGTATACCCCCATCATTTATGGTATCAGAAAGGAATATCGGCCGAAGGACAGTCTTTCTATCTTCTATCACTTTCTTTTTTTCATCAAATAGTAATGAACTATCATATCCACTAAAAACAAAATCTGCTAACATACCATGTAGCTGTTTTTCGAAGCACTGATCATCAGTATTGAGTCTACTCAATCTACATAACTGGGATCTCACAGTGCTCTTGAAGATATGTGGTGCGTGCATGCTGCTAAAGTGAGTGTACCTGCCCGCACAGACATCTTTCCTATGTAAGTTAGTATGTATAAGTCCCTCATTAAGTACCAGATTAACATCCAAAAAGGTAATATTAGTATCTGAACAACACATTTTAAACTTTAAAAAAGAAGATGCTGAGTTTAAATAAACCAAAAATCTATTCAAATCCTCCAATGCACACTCCCAAAGCAAAAAACAGTCATCTACAAACCGCTGAAAAAACTTAATGTTATGTCTAAATGGATTTATGTTACTAAACATATATTTTCTTTCCCATTGATAGAGTACCAAGTTGGCATAGGTGTTGGCTACGGAGGTACTCATAGCCACACCTGTAAGCTGGAGGTATAGAGAATCATCAAAAAGAAAGACGTTGTTTTTCAATATAACTTCCATGAGACTACACATATGCTGATATATGCATATATAACTGAGTAGCCCATAATGTCCCATGGCAAGAGCTTGCTTTATTTGCAGGGCAACAGTTGATTTTGCAATATTGGTGTTGTCAGATATATTCAGGATGGGTGTAGTTTTCCACAAGTGTGCCTTGTCTCCCTTTTGAGTTTGTGATTTTCATTATCAGTTTGAAGCTGGGCTTTGCAGAGTATCTGAAATGGACACATAAGCTTTACATCTTTTGTTTGTAGATTAAAGCATCTTCTTGGCTTCAAATGAGTGTGGTCTTGTGAACTAGACCATTTCACTGCTGGATGTGAAGCAGTTAGCATGAATCAGTACATCTAAATCTAAGGTCATCTTTCTCTCCTGAAAAGCACTGTATTGCGTTTTTCTTTTGAAGGGAAGCAGCTACCTAAAGCAGAACAAATTAAGGTCATGTTCCTGCGTGAGAGTAGAGGGGATTGGAAGACTGATTAGTGTATGAGCACACTACTAACAATACTGCAGGCATCCTACAGGGCTGTGCCAGTGAAGCAGGACCCGAGTCATAGAGGAAGGTCATCCTTAGTAATGAGGTAAAGGGTGACATCATGGATACAAGTAGTAGAATTTGTAAGGTTGTTGGGGTCCATGACAGAACGAAGAGCTCAGCAATCTGGGACAATTTTAGATCCAAACCACTACCCATAGGATTGATAGGAGCCAGTTGTTGTGGTTTTGTACCTAGTGAGGATGCCCTCGGGTGCCTCCTAGAGGAAGTGTACCAGGCAAGCCTGACTGGGAAAAGGCCTGCAAGGGCAGACCCATGGTAAACTGGAGAGAGAGAGAGAGTATAGCTCTCAGCATGATTGGGTATGCCTTGATATACCCTAGGAGGATCAAAGATAAAGACACCTAGTCTTCCCTGCTCAGTTTGATGCCATGGCAATCCTTAATATGATAAGAGTTTTAGAAAACAGAGGGCTGAATGGATTGGAATATGTCATGTAACAAAACATTTTTGCTCTTTGTAAATTATAGTACTGCTTGGAAGTCATTCACCTGATAAAAGACATTAACTATTCTGACATGATCTAACTACCCATGTAACGATTCAC
The DNA here is from genome assembly GCF_019279795.1 of Protopterus annectens. Taxonomy (NCBI): domain Eukaryota; kingdom Metazoa; phylum Chordata; order Ceratodontiformes; family Protopteridae; genus Protopterus; species Protopterus annectens. The sequence goes on from NC_056733.1 coordinate 264,556,843, forward strand.
TTTCCAGAGAGATGCCATTTATTCTTTTGTCTTGGGTGGAACTACTGCAGAATTGCGGCCATTTAAACCAAATATCTTTAGGAAACCTTCCATAGCCTGAAATGTGATTTCATGTCATTTAATTCCCCCAAATTTCCATTCGGTCAGCATGTCTCAGGATTTATAAACACAAGCCAAAATGTGTAATTTAAGATTTTACAAAGACTGGGAAGAATTTTTAGTTTGAGAAAACTAGTCTTGTCCCACACTGACATCCCAACAATTATTTTCTGAATTACTTTTTCACAAATTATCCATATCAACATACACAGGGAAAAAAAATATTGAAAATACCTTAATATTTAAGTTTTATGGTATACCACTGAACAAGGAATGACCTCTGTAGTATGCAAGTAGTGTCATAATCATAGAATAGTGCTTTTGTTCTATCCAGACTTAGAAATTCCCAGACATGTGGTATGCTCTGTTCACAGCATGCATTAATGACAACAGGATTTTATGAATATGCAATTATAGTTTACATGACATCACTGAGACTTAATTGTAGCTATATATATATATATATATATATATATATATATATATATATATATATGTGTGTGTATATATATATATATATATATATATATATATATATATATACTTTCTTCAATCTTCAGGCATTAATATAGAGACTATAAGAGTTGTTTCTCAACTACTATCATAAAGGATTTCTATACTTTGAGAAGATATGTACTGCATTAAAAAAAAAAAAAAAAACTTTTTACATTTCCAAAGGGGATAAGCATGGCTTGGTGTGGTATAATCACTCATCTCTTAGAAAGTGATGGGTCTCTTTAGTTAGATCTCATGATCACAAGTGAGGGTAGAGGGATCAGAACACTGACTAGTGGATGACTGCACTTATGGCAGTAGCATATAATACAGAACTGTGGTGATAAAGCTAGAGTTAAACCATCAGATAACGGTCTCAGTTTACTGGCCATTCTCATCTATGGTTATATTTTGGCTCCTCAGTGAAAGGACTGGATCATGAGTACCGGAAATGAGGTTCCTCTGCACTGCTGTTATATACAGGCTCCATGATAATGTGTGCAGATCATCAACTCAGGAGGATCTCAGAAAACACCTGCTGTTATTTTAGCTGAGGTGAAGTAGGGTGGTTTGGGCACCTAGTAAGGTGAGGGTCCCCTATAGGTACCTCCTATGAGAACTGGGAAGAGTATTGAGTGGGGCCCACTGGAAGTATACCACAGGGCAGAGCTAGGACATGTGTGGAGATATTCTGTCATTCTCACCCTGCCTGGGAATAACTGAGCATCCTGCAGAGTGGCCTTAGACCTTAGAATTAGTACCACAGATTAGGAAGTTTGGGCTCCTCTCTTCAGTTTGTTACAGCTGTCACCATCAGCAGGGCAAACAATTTAGAAAACTAAAGGACAGAAGGAGGAGTCCATTTAAAGAAAGACACATTTGGAAGTGAATACGTTAGTCATTCAGAAAGAATATCATTAAGTCAAATGCAGTATCCTGTTTTTGACCAACATCCCAGATCTGTATTAGGAACACTGAAATAATGATCTGACCAAAAAAAAAAACAGAGAAGAGGAATCATGCATTTGTAAACACTTAACATATATGCTTCTGTACATCTGACTCAACAAAAGTGCCCACATAAAGTTTTTTTGTTTGTTTCAAAGCTGCATTTAGTATACAAGCTATCATATAATTAGACAACTGCTGCAATATAACATGGTGGAGATTTTGCTGTTTAACATTTCAAGTGTCTTTCAAACAAAATTTGAAACAAAATATCAACTGGTAGACATATCTCTAAACTGTGGTGGCAGGCTGTACTGATACCAATTTACAAGGGGGTCACATCAGATTCAAACTATTTTAGCCTGATCAGCCTCACTAATATTCTGTATAAAATCATGGAGTCATAATTGAGCTTATCCAACATGACACAGGGAACCTAAACACAAGGACCAGTATGGGCTTACTAGGAGGAGATATTTACTCTTGGGTCATTAGACATTCTTTGTTGAGGTAACAGCAGCACTTTATGAAGGGATGACAGTGGATACCACTTATTTTGGCCTTGCTGTGACATTTGTCACTATCAAAAAGGATTAAGTGATAAATTCGAAGCATTAAATTTATTTTATTTATTTATTTATTTTATTTTACATTTGTTGACCGGGATAGTCCATCTGGATGCATGTCCATTTTCAGCGGAGGCCCAGGGAGAAAAGATCCAAGGGTAAGCAGATACAGCATTACATAATACCAGCATTACATATTACAAACAGACTATTTACAGAGATTACATAAGTAAGCAAGTTAAACAAGTTGCACAGGTTACAGTTAATCCTGAGCGCAAGTCAGGATTAAATTAAATTACACAGTAAACTGGTAACCAGGCTTGATACATTGACATAGCCAGTTAAGTGACAAATGTTGTTTGAGTCTAGTTTTAAATTGACCTAAGGTAGAAAGTAAGGTAATATCAGCTGGAAGAGAGTTCCAGGATCTACTTACAGAGTTTGCAAAGAGAGAATCACCGGCTGTGTTATTAATTTTGCTAGTCTGAATTAGTAGCTTGTTAGAGGATCGAAGCGGTCTAGGATTGTTATAGCGGGTGATAATATTTTAAAGTGCATGAGTATTGTCCGGATTACAGAGGATTTTATAGGCCATAATCAGTTGGTTATACTGGATTAGGCTGGGTAGTTCAAGCCACCCAAGCTGATTTAGATTGATGCAATGATGTGTAAATGTCAGTCAATTCATAATTCAGTGGGTAAAACACTGAATCAAAAGGACACAAGTCAGGGTGGAGGTTACTTGTGACAGGTGTTACCAGTGGTGGCCCACATGCCTTGTGCTAAGAACACTTCCCAGATATAAAAGTGGTAAAGGGGCTATCGTTAACCAGGTATGCCAATGACCAATGGTGGGCAATGCATTTACTTTAATAAAAGATGCCCCAAGTGGTCTAGAAAAATATATTACAGTGGCAATAGTGATAGGAAATAATTTATGATTTCAAAGTAGGGTTACATCATAAAAAATAACACACTCATTAAAGATCAGGGTTTGGTAGGCAGTTTAAACATTAACAGATATGTAGCCTCCAAATTCATAAAAAGCATCTTGTGTGGCATGTCTAATTCTAAAATGCATGTCAAGTCACTCCAGGGAGATGCTGCATCATTTTATACTGCTGCAACTCGTTATTGTAAGCAATGCTGCCTTTTTATTATTATTATTATTATTATTATTATTATCAAAGGAGCCAACAGATAATGAAGCTTTACTAGAAGAATCATAAGACTGGAAAATTTGAGCATCTCAGAAAGGCTTTATAAAGTATCATTATATTTTGTTTTCTACTGGTAACTTAGATGTAAACTCTTCCTGCACTATAAGGCAGTGTTTGATCCACTTCTGTTTGAAGGCCTGCGCCTAGAACACATCAGTAAGGGGGCTTACACCAAATCAGAGAACCTAAAACTAACAGTAAATATCAGTAATAGAAAAAAAAAAAGTGGCAGACATGTTGTATAATACCTCCCAAGATTATGCAATAAGTTTCACCTTACAGTCAGAAGAGGGTAAGTCGATAACTTCCTTCAAAAATCTCTTCTTTGTATGGTAAGTAGAAAATGTCAAAATGGGGTTGCACCAAACTTCCTGAAGAGAAGTATGATGTAATCATGACAACAGATCTTATGAAGTCATAAACAGGGGTTATAGGCAGAGACACCAATCCACAGTTCCTAAAAAAATGATATTCCATTTTAATGAGGTGAAATCCAGGAATTGTACTCATTATTGTTAAATGTAATTCCCAGTAACTGTTGGGATAACATTGTTAGTACATCAGTACATATGCAAAACTAAAACAGAACTTTTAGAAGAAAACACTCAGTAATGCAATGACTGTATAACTAAGTCTAAATTGAAGAAGAAGCATAAGCTATAGTGAATAAGTGCTCTGACCAAAATTGCAAAATTACATAAACACCCTACCTTTTTCAAATAGTGTGTCCAAATTCAGAATTTTCCAGCATTTTCCTAGAAAAATGAAAGATTAATATTCCTGATCAGAGGAAAATGAAAACTTTTTATTTCTTTTTACTTATAAATATTTTTGGTCAACAATGCATGCTGACCATCAGCCCCCTTTGATCTATATAGTCCATTCATTTCCCACCGGGCAAGAGTAGTCTGCTGTCCATTCACTCCCACGTATGAGAGTAGTCTGCTGTCCACCCACTCCCATGTATGAGAGTAGTCTGCTGTCCATCCACTCCCACGTATGAGAGCAGTCTGCTGTCCACCCTCTCCCATGTATGAGAGTAGTCTGCTGTCCACCCACTCCCACGTATGAGAGTAGTCTGCTGTCCACCCACTCCCACGTATGAGAGTAGTCTGCTGTCCACCCACTCCCACGTATGAGAGCAGTCTGCTGTCCATCCACTCCCATGTATGAGAGTAGTCTGCTGTCCATCCACTCCCACGTATGAGAGCAGTCTGCTGTCCACCCACTCCCACGTATGAGAGTAGTCTGCTGTCCACCCACTCCCACGTATGAGAGTAGTCTGCTGTCCACCCACTCCCACATATGAGAATAGTCTGCTGTCCACCCACTCCCACGTATGAGAGCAGTCTGCTGTCCATCCACTCCCACGTATGAGAGCAGTCTGCTGTCCATCCACTCCCACGTATGAGAGCTGATTACAAGACCATCATCCAGGCATCAATTAAGGCTTTTTTTATAACTTCCCTAAAGTTCCTCAACCTGTGCATGTTGGCAATAGCCACAGAAATGGCACTCAATGAGATCTCAATATACTTGCCCCCTGTCTAAGTGTGACTCTACTAACGCCTGCCCCCTTGCAGACAAATTGGTAATATGACCCTTGTCTTCACCAGTGGTTCAAATGAGGAGGTGTAATCTGACACTGTCCTTGCCCCAGTTCCTTCCCTGGGGATGGGAAAAGGTGACACAAGCCATTCATGAACACCCAGCCTGGTTCCCCCAACACCCAAACTACTAATTCAATTTGGGTAACTTTGGTCATACTGACACAAGCCATTCATGAACACCCTGCCTGGCTCCCCTAACACCCAAACCACTAATTAAACTTGGGTCATCTGGGTCATTGTCAGGAATCCAGCATCTTTATGCCACAGAGATTTTTTTTTTTCTTTTCCTGTTGCATTATAAATTAAACATGTTTTTCTGGATTATTCCATTTGGGGGTATTTATTTTGCTTATACTGATGCCAAGGTACTACCTGTCCACACTGATTGCAGGTACCTGTTCATGATGTAAACATGCTATGATGAAAAGATCATAAGCAAAATGCGAAATTCACACAAAGAAAGCTCATCAGAGAAAAGTCATATGTCACACAAGCATGTGCAGTTAGTGTGACAGTAGTGTCAAGGTGTGAAAATATATATAACAGAACTAATGTGCCATAAATCACAGAAAAATTATGCACATGGTTTCTTCAACTCTAGCTTCCTACAGTCAGTGTGCTCAGGAAGCAATGAATATAACTGATTACCATATAAAAGCATCTCTCAACTCAAACATAAGAAAAGTGATAATACAATAGAAAACATTACTACTTCTGAAGGACATCATTATAACTCCCCCGTATGTCACAATTAAGTACAGAGATGTGTGTCGAGGAACCATGATCCTTGAAGGTGGTGTGATAGCATGTCTGGGCCTGAAATACTTTTGGTCTACAATATCAAGTTGTCTTTTTTTCAGATACATTTGAGAACCCTGTCATGTTTGAAAATAAAAAAACAATACAGAATGGTGTTTTGTGGTAATTTACATTATGTATTTATTTATTTGCTAACAGGGTAAGTGGGCCAGTTGAAAGATTATTTCTAGCCACAACCAGAGTCACAAGGCATTACCAAACAATAGATCACAAATACTGACAACAAAAGAAAAGTTAATCCAACAAGCAACAATACAGAGAAAATAGTCCAGTTAGCAAAGCTTGTTAAGTTCTCAGTGACATCAATAACACTAAGTGAAAGAAACAGATGGTATTTCATGGCATGTACCGCAAAGTAAGAAGAAAGCTGTCATCAGTAGCAACCAGATTAAATAATGTGTATCTCACCATAAGAGGGTGTATTCAGAATAAATAGAAATGCAACATCTCGAAATACATAGGTTCATAGGTTGGTACTAGGCTATCAGCCCTAGGGCCTATACAAGCCTAGCCATAACAATTCCCTGGATATTTCTTCCCACAATATTTACTTCCCTAAACCCCTGTCTAGCAGGGTGACTGACGTGATCTCCGGGATGAATTTCCTATAGCCCATCCAATCATCAAGGTTCCTTTTGAAGAGGGCCAAAGAGGCACTCTGCTTGACATGTATAGGCAGTCTATTTCAGAGTCTGGGGAGCCTCTGGGTCAGGAATCTATCCCTCCAGCATGTTCTTTTTATTGTGGTGACAAGGTTTAGATCACTGGAGCGTGTGGCTCTGAGGGATTGGGATTTTTTTAAGTGTAGCATGTCCAACAGCTCTGGGTTTGACATAGCCTTGTATGTTAAGCAGAGATCACCTCTGAGTAGACGATATGCGACAGAGTATAGGTGGAGTTTTTTTAGGCGGTCAGCATAGGGCATCTGCTTTAGGTCTGTGATTCTTTTAGTGAGGTATTTCTGAGGCCTTTCCAGTTGTTGCAGATGTCTTGAGAGGTACATACCAAATGGGGCATTGTATTCTATAATGGGTCTAATGAGGGATGTGTACAGTGGGACAATGACCTCCTTTTTTCTGGGTGAAAAGCCCTTAGCGATGAGGTATGCCACATAGAAGGGTTTCCTGACTGTTGTTGTGATGTGGTTATCGAAGGTGAGACCACTGTCCACCTGTGTTCCTAAGTCTCTTATCACACTTTTGGTGTTTAGTGTACGGCCATCTATGTGGTAATTCACAGGTACATGTTTTTTTCCCAAAGGGGAATGACTATACATTTCTTACCATTGAGCTTGAGCCCATGGCTCTGGCACCAAGCATCTGTTTCTGTAAGGCCCTTTTGTAGAATATCCACATCATTTGGGGATTCAATAATGGCTCCCAGTTTGCAGTCATCTGTGAACTTTGTTAGCCAGTGTCCCTTAGTGTTGGCTTGTACTTCACAAGTAGATGCCAAACAAGAGCGGTCCCAGGACTGAACCCTGAGGTACTCCACTTGTCACTCGTCTGGAGCTGGATTTGGAGTCAACTAGTTTTACAGTGTGGGTTCTGTCAGTAAGTCAGTTGGCAACCCATCGAGTGACGTAGGGATTAATGCCCAGCTTAGTAAGTTTATCTATGATTCCAGAGTGGGGGATGATGTTGAAGGCCTTGGTAAGGTCCAGATAGGCTGTGTGGACCACCTTACCCTTGTCCACGGCTCTGGAGACTGAGGTTCAGGAGACAAGATCAACCCTTCAAGAACCCAAACTGCGTGGGGTCCAGTGTTTGAAGGTTGCTGATGTCTTTGTTTATAAGTTCCATGATAATACATTCCATGGCCTTGCAGATCAGGCTCGTCAGACTGAGGGGGTGGTAGTTTCCGGGATCCAAGGTGGATCCCCTCTTGTGGAGTGGGATAACTGTAGCTGTGCACCACTCAGTGGGCACAAAGCCTGAGGTGAGGCTATGATTAAACATGACACTGCATCAAATCTATTGGATTCAAGCATTATTAGTAAATAAAAATCATAATATAAAGAAGGCAGCTACTTGAGAATCAGCCACTTTCTCCATAGCAAACCAACTTTTGGATCTGAGCTTAACATAATCAGACATGTTCTGACATCCTCCACAGGCAAATTCCAGATGGCAGTTGATAATCTGGTACAAAGTCTCCACTGTGGTTTACCCAAAAATAGACCTCTCAAGCATTAACGTTCTTTTGTCACTTGACTTTAGTAAACTGTGGAATTATTTAATGTGAACTTTATTTTCATCAAGGCAGGACTGTATTCGTAGTTGACACTTGGTAAGGGATACTTGGTGCAAGGTGGGTGGCTGTAATCATGCCTGGCAGCCAACTTGCTTTTCTTTCCAGAACAAACAATCATGCTGTCTGTAGTTCACCAAACAGATGGACTGGCAAATCTTAATTTAAGCTTTTATATAGCATGGCTGTGTTACAGAAGGAGTCAATGGCAACAAAGCAAGAGTGTTTTCTAATTTTAACATGGGGAGATTTATACCAATATCTTTTCTGACATAAAAGGTGAAGAACTTTCATATCATATAACAGATGTTAAGTTGCTCAAGTATCAGTGATTTATCAGTATTAATTTTAATATGATCTTCAAGAGTATATGATGTCAGTCAAGTGAGACACCAAAGATCCTACCTCACATGGTTTCAGCAGGTCAAGCACTATGACAACAGAGACATCCGGAAGCTTTTGGAGAGTGCCAAAGGGCATATAAGTCATTTTAGAGTGTTTTGAGCCATAGTGAACAACATCATCTCATACATCTCTCTGAATGTGGATTATTAAAGTTGCAAAGGGAGAGTTCCTATGGTATATTATGCCTGTCTAAGTGTAGCATCTAGCCCTTTGTAACCAGTAACCACCATTCTTTTACTCTTCGACATATTTTGCGTTTGATTCAATCATCTTTAAATCACTCCACTGTCCTGCACTGTACTATTGACTACAGTAATGCATTGCAGGATTTACTATCCTCGTTGCAAAATAATATTTTCTTAATTTAATCTTAAATCATCCCCCTTCCACTTGTTATCCATATCCCTTCCCCTGTCTCTGGTGTTCTCCTTGCTGCTTTCCCATCGGTATTGCAATGTGCCAGCTCATATTACATTTTGACCTGCTCTCTCCCAGTGTATAAACATTTAAAATGTTCTTCATCTGTCCACATGCCTTAGCCTTTCCATTCTTTCAGATTTTTTCAAATATAAGACAAAATAAAAACTCAGACATATATTTCATTCTGCAGAGCAGTTGATTTATCAACAGACTTAAATCATCTACAAGCTCTCAGCCTTGGACTCATCAGTTTTGGGGCCATTAAAGACAACTCAAATCTATGGAAATTTTCTGAAATCTTGATACTATCCATACACCATAGTGTGACTACACAGTGTACTGTGACACGTGCCAACGTTTGTTTCAGGCTAGGATATTATTAAGACAACACCATAGTGTGATAACAGAGTCTACTGTGACACGTGCCAAAGTTTCTTTCAGGGAATATATTATAAAGACAACACCATAGTGTGATTACAGAGTGCACTTTGACATGTCCAAAGTTTGTTTTCAGGCTATGATATTATTAAGAAAATCCCACAGCGTGACTACAGAGTGCACTGTGCCACGTGCCACAGTTTGTTTCAGGCTGTGATATTATTAAGACAACACCACAGGGTGACAACAGAGTCTACTGTGACACATGCCAAAATTTGGTTCAGGCTATGATATTATTAAGACACTATAGTGTGACTACACAGTGTGCTGTGACACATGCCACAGTTTGTTTAAGGCTGTGATATTATTAAGACAACATCATAGTATGACTACAGAGTGTACTGTGACATGTCCCAAAGTTTGTCTCAGGCTATTATATTATTAAGACAACACCATCGTGTGACTACACAGTGTACATTGACACATGCCAGAGTTAGTTTCAGGCTATGATAGTATTAAGACAATACCATAGTGTGACTACACAGTGTAAGGTGACACATGCCAAAGTTTGGTTCAGACTATGATATTATTAAGACACTATAGTGTGACTACACAGTGTGCTGTGACACATGCCACAGTTTGTTTAAGGCTGTGATATTATTAAGACAGCATCATAGTATGACTACAGAGTGTACTGTGACATGTCCCAAAGTTTGTCTCAGGCTATTATATTATTAAGACAACACCATCGTGTGACTACACAGTGTACATTGACACATGCCAGAGTTAGTTTCAGGCTATGATAGTATTAAGACAATACCATAATGTGACTACACAGTGTAAGGTGACACATGCCAAAGTTTGTTTCAGGCAATGATATTATTAAGACAACACCATAGTGTCACTATAGAATGTACTGTGACATGTGCCAAAGTTTGCTTCAGGCTATATTATTAGTAAGACAACACCATATTGTGACTACGCAGTGTACTGTGACACATGCCAATGTTTGTTTCAGGCTTTGACATTATTAGGACAACACCATAGTGTGACTACAGAGTACACTGTGACATGAGCCAAAGTTTATTTCAGGCTATGATATTATTAAGAAAACCTCACAGTGTGATTACAGAGTGTACGGTGACAAAAGCCACAGTTTGTTTCAGGCTATGATATTGTTAAGGCAACACCATAGTGTCACTACAGAATGTACAGTGACATGTGCCAAAGTTTGTTTCAGGCTATATTATTAACAAGACAACACCATATTGTGACTACACAGTATACTGTGACACTTGCCAAAGTTTGTTTCAGGCTATGACATTATTAGGACAACACCATAGTATGACTGCCAACTCGGTACGTAAAAATCTGCTGCCAATCATTAGCGGACCGTAGTTCCACTGTGGCGACCCCTAACCGGGAAAAGCCGAAAGATACAACAACAACCATAGTATGACTACAGAGTATAATGTGACATGAGCCAAAGTTTGTTTCAGGATATGATATTATAAAGACAACACCATAGTGTGACTACAGAGTGTACTTTGACATGTGCCAAAGTTTGTTTCAGGCTATGATATTATTAAGAAAACCCCACAGAGTGACTACAGAGTGTACTGTGACACATGCCACAGTTTGTTTCAGGCTATGATATTGTTGACACAACACCATAGTGTCACTACAGAGTGTCCTGTGACACATGCCAAAGTTTATTTCAGGCTATGATATTATTAAGACAAAATCATAGTAACACTACAGAGTGTACTGTGACACATGCCACAGTTTTATTCAGGCTATGATATTATTGCAACAGCACCATAGAGTGACTACACAGTGTACTGTGACATATCTCAAAGTTTGTTTCAGGATATGATATTATTAAGATAACACCATAGTGTGACTACAGAGTGTACTGTGACACGTGTCAAAAGATTGTTTCAAGCTATGAAATTATTAAGATAAGACAATAGTGTGACAACACAGTGTACTGATACATGTGCAAACATTTTTCAGGCTATGATATTATTAAAATAAAATCATAGTAACAATACAGAGTGTACTGTGACACTTGCCAAAGTTGTTTCAGGCTATGATATTATTAAGACAACACCAGAGTGTCACTACAGATTGTACTGTGCCACGAGTCAAAGTTTGTTTCAGGATATGATATTATTAAGACAACACCATAGTGTGACTGCAGAGTGTACTGTGACATGACCAAAAGATTGTTTCAGGCTATGATATTAGTAAGACACACCATAATGTGACTACAGAGTGTACTTTGACAAGTGCCAAAGTTTGTTTCAAGCTATGCTATTTAGACAACACCATAGTGTAACTACAGAGTGTACTGTGATGCATGCCACAGTTTGTTCCAGGCTATGATATTGTTAAGACAACACCATAGTGTCACTACAGAGTGTACTGTGACACATGCCAAAGTTTGTTTCAGGCTATGATATTATTAAGACAAAATCAAAGTAACACTACAGAGTGTACTGTGACACATGCCACAGTTTTATTCAGGCTATGATATTATTGCAACAGCACCATAGTGTGACTACACAGTGTACTGTGACATATCTCAAAGTTTGTTTCAGGCTATGATATTATTAAGACAACACCAGAGTTTCACTACAGATTGTACTGTGACACATGCCACAGTTCGTTTCAGGCTATGATATTATTAAGACAATACCAGAGTGTCACTACAGATGTTTGTTTCAGGATATGATATTATTAAGACAACACAATAGTGTCACTACAGACTGTACTGTGACATGTGCCAAAGTTTGTTTCGGGCTATGACATTATTAGGACAACACCGTAGTATGACTACAGACTGTAATGTGACATGGGCCTAATTTGTTTCATTGTGTGATGTTATTAAGAGAACACCATAGTGTGACTGCCCAGTGTACTCTGACATGTGCCAAAGTTTGTTTCAGGCTATGATATTATTAAGACAACACCATAGTGTGACTACAGGGTGTACTGTGACATGTGCCAAAGTTTGTTTCAGACTATGATATTATAAAGACAACACCATAGTTTAACTCCACAGTGTACTGTGACTATAGAGTGTACTGTAACATGTGTCAAAGTTTTTTCAGGCTGTGATATTATTAAGACAATGCCATAGTATGACTACAGAGTGTACTGTAATATGTACCAAAGTTTATTTCAGGCTATAACATTATTAGGACAACACCGTAGTATGACTACAGAATGTAGACTGACATGAGCCAAATTTGTTTCAGGCTATGATACTATTAATACACCATACTGTGACTACACAGTGTACAATGACACGTGCCAAAGTTTGTTTCAGTCTATGCTATTATTAATACAACACTGTAGTGTGACTTCAGAGTGTACTGTCACTTATGCCAATGTTTGTTTCAGGCTATGCTATTATAAAGATAAAACTATAATGTGACTATAGAGTGTCCTGTGACATGTGCCAAAGTTTGTTTCAGGCTATGCTATCAGTAAGACAACACCATAGTCTGACTACACAGTATACTGTGACATATGCCGCAGTTTGTTTCAGGCTATATTATTAGTAAGACAACACCATAGTGTGACTACACAGTGTACTGTGACATGTGCAAAAGTTTTTTCAGGCTATAATATTACTAAGACAACACCATAGTGTGACTACAGACCGTACTGCGACATGTGCCAAAGTTTGTTTCAGGCTATGACATTATTAGGACAACACCGTAGTATGACTACAGAGTGTACTGTGACGTGGGTCAAATTTGTTTCAGGCTATGATATTATTAATACAACACCATTTTGTGACTACAAACTGTACTGTCACATGTGCCAGTGTTTGTTTCAGGCTATGATATTATAAAGACAAAACCATAGTGTGACTATAGAGTATCCTGTGACATGTGCCAAAGTTTGTTGCAGGCTATATTATTAGTAAGACAACACCATAGTGTGACTACACAGTGTACTGTGACATGTGCAAAGGTTTTTTCAGGCTATGATATTATTAAGACAACACCATAGTGTGACTGCAGAGTGATCTGTGTCAAGTGCCAAAGCTTGTTTCAGTCTATATTTATAGTAAGACAACACAATAGTGTGACTACACAGTTTACTGTGACACGTGCCAATGTTTTTTTCAAGCTATGATATTATTAAGACAACACCATAATGTGAATATAGAGTGTCCTGTGACAGGTGCCAAAGTTTGCTTCAGGCTATGCTATTAGTAAGACAACACGAAAATGTGACTACACAGTGTACTGTGACACCTGCGAAGGTTTGTTTCAGGCTATGATATTATTAAGACAACATCATAGTAACACTACAGAGTGTACTGTGACACGTGCCAGTTTGTTTCAAGCTATAGTATTAAGACAACACCATAGTGTGATTACAAAGGGTACTGTGACACATGCCAAAATTTGTTTCTGGCTATGATATTATTTAGAAAACACCATTGTGTGACTACACAGTGTACTGTGACATGTGTCAGAGTTTGTTTCAGACTATGACATTATTAAGACAACATCATAGTGTGATTCCACAGAGTACTGTGACACATACTAAAGTTTGTTTCAGGCTATGATATTATTAAGACAACACCATAGTGTGACTACAGATTGTACTGTGATACGTGCCAAAGTTTATTTCAGGCTATGACATTATTAGGACAAAACTGTAGTATGACTACAGAGTGTACTGTGATATGGGCCAAAATTGTTTCAGGCTATGATATTATTAATACAACACCATACTGTGACTACACAGTGTATAGTGACTTGTGCCAAAGTTTGTTTTTGGGTATAATATTATTAGCACAACACCATAGTCTGACTACAAAGTGTACTGTGACATGTGCCAGTGTTTGTTTCAGGCTATGATATTATTAAGACAACATTATAGTAACACTACAGAGTGTACTGTGACATGTGCCAAAATGTGTTTCAGGCTATGATGTTATTTAGACAACACAGTATGTGACTACAGAGTGTTCTGTGACATGCCAAAGTTTGTTTCAGGCTATGATATTATCAAGACAACACCATAGTGTGATTCCACAGTGTACTGTGACACATGCTAAAGTTTGGTTCAGGCTATGACATTATTTAGACAACACCATAGTGTTACTACAGACTGTACTGTGATATGTGCCATAGTTTACTTCAGGTTATGACATTATTAGGACAACACCGTAGTATGACTACAGAGTGTACTGTGACATGGGCCAAATTTGTTTCAGGCTATGATATTATTAATACAACACCATACTGTGACTGCACAGTGTATAGCGACATGGCCAAAGTTTGTTTCAGGCTATGCTATTATTAATACACCATAGTGTGACTACAGAGTGTACTGTGACATGTACCAATGTTTATTTCAGGCTATGATATTATTAACACAACACCATAGTGTGACTGTAGATTGTCCTGTGACATGTGCCAAATTTTTTTTCAAGCTATGCTATTAGTAAGACAACACCATAGTGTGAGTACACCGTGCAGTGTGACACCTGCCAACATTTGTTTCAGGCTATGATATTATTAAGATAACATCATAGTGTGACTACAGAGTGTACTGTCATCCATGTTACAGTTTGTTTCAGAATATGATATTATTAAGGCACCATAGTGTGACTACACAGTGTACTGTGACATGTGACAAAATTTGTTTCAGGCTATGATATTATTAGGACAACACCGTAGTGTGACTACAAAGTGTACAGTGACATGGGCCAAATTTGTTTCAGGCTATGATATTATTAAGACAACACCATTATGTGACTACAGAGTGTACTGTGACATGTCATAGTTTATTTCTGGCTATGATATTATTAAGACAGCACCATAGTGTGACTATAGAGTGTACTGTGACACATCCTACAGTTTGTTTCAGGCTATAATATTATTAAGACAGCACCATAGTATGACTAAACAGTGTACTGTGACACATGACAATGTTTGTTTCAGGCTATGACATTATTAGGACAACATCATACTGTGACTACACAGTGTATAATGACACATGCCAAAGTTTGTTTCAGGCTATGCTATTATTAATACAACACCATAGTGTGATAACATAGTGTACTGTGACATGTACCAATGTTTATTTCAGGCTATGATATTATTAACACAACACCATAATGTGACTGTAGATTGTCCTGTGACATGTGCCAAATTTTTTTTCAAGCTATGCTATTAGTAAGACAACACCATAGTGTGAGTACACCATGCAGTGTGACACCTGCCAACATTTGTTTCAGGCTATGATATTATTAAGATAACATCATAGTGTGACTACAGAGTGTACAGTCATCCATGTTACAGTTTGTTTCAGAATATGATATTATTAAGGCACCATAGTGTGACTACACAGTGTACTGTGACATGTGACAAAATTTGTTTCAGGCTATGACATTATTAGGACAACACCGTAGTGTGACTACAGAGTGTACAGTGACATGGGCCAAATTTGTTTCAGGCTATGATATTATTAAGACAACACCATTATGTGACTACAGAGTGTACTGTGACATGTCATAGTTTATTTCTGGCTATGATATTATTAAGACAGCACCATAGTGTGACTATAGAGTGTACTGTGACACATCCCACAGTTTGTTTCAGGCTATAATATTATTAAGACAGCACCATAGTATGACTAAACAGTGTACTGTAACACATGACAATGTTTGTTTCAGGCTATGACATTATTAGGACAACATCATACTGTGACTACACAGTGTATAATGACACATGCCAAAGTTTGTTTCAGGCTATGCTATTATTAATACAACACCATAGTGTGACAACATAGTGTACTGTGACATGTGCCAGTGTCTATTTCAGGCTATGATATTATTAACACAACACCATAGTGTGACTGTAGATTGTCCTGTGATGTGTGCCAAATTTTTTTTTAGGCTATGCTATTAGTAAGACAACACCATAGTGTGAGGACACAGTGTACTGTGACACCTGCCAACGTTTGTTTCAGGCTATGATATTATTAAGACAACATCACAGTAACACTACCGAGTGTAGTGTGAAACATGCCAAAGTTTGTTTCAGACTATGATACTATTTAGACAACACCGTAGTGTGACTACAGAGTGTACTGTGACACGTGCCAAAGTTTGATTCAGGCTATGATATTATTAAGACAACACCATGGTGTGATTACAGAGTGTACTGTGACACATGCCAAAGTTTGTTTCAGGCTATGATATTATTAAGACAACACCATAGTGTGACTGCAGAGTGTACTGTGACACGTCACAGTTTGTTTCAGAATATGATATTATTAAGACACCATAGTGTGACTACACAGTGTACTGTGACACGTGACAAAGTTTGTTTCAGGCTATGACATTAATCAGACAACACCGTAGTGTGACTACATAGTGTACTGTGACATGGGCCAAATTTGTTTCAGTCTATGATTTTATTAAGACAACACCATAGTGTGGCTACACAGTGTATAGTGACATGTGCAAAAGTTTGTTTCAGGCTATGATATTATTAAGACAACATCATAGTGTGACTACAGTGTATACTGTGACACATGCTAAAGTTTGTTTTAGGCCATGATATTATTAAGACAACGCCATAGTATGACTATAGAGTGTACTGTGACACATGACAAAGTTTGTTTCAGGCTATGATACTATTAAGACAACAAATAGTGTGACTACACAGTGTACTGTGACACATGCCATAGTTTATTACCAGCTATATTATTAAGACAGCACCATAGTGTGACTATAGAGTGTACTGTAACATGTCCCAGAGATTGTTTCAGGCTATAATATTATTAAGACAACACCATAGTATGACTAAACAGTGTACTGTGACATGTGACATAGTTTGTTTCAGGCTATGACATTATTAGGACAACATCATAGTGTGACTACAGAGTGCACTGTCACATGGGCAAAATTTGTTTCAGGCTATGATAGTATTGAAATAACACCATGGTGTGACTACAGAGTGTTCAGTGACACGTGCCACAATTTGTTTCAAGCTATGATATTATTAAGACAACACCATAATGTGACTACAGAGTGTACTGTGACACCTGCCAAAGTTTGTTTGAGAATATGATATTATTAAGAGGACACCATTGTATGACTACAGGGTGTACTGTGACACGTGTCAAAGTTTGTTTCAAGCTATGATAATGTTAAGACAACACCATAGTGTGGCTGCACAGTGTACTGTGACATGTGCCAAAGTTTATTTCAGGCTATGATATTATTAAGACAACACCATTGTGTGACTACAGAGTGTACTGTGACAAATGCCAAAGTTTCTTTCAGGCTATGATATTATTAAGGCAACACCATAGTGTGACTACACAGTGTACTGTGACTTGTGCCAACGTTTATTTCAGGCTATGATATTATTAAAGCAACACCATAGTGTGACTATAGAGTGTACTGTGACTCATGCCACATTTTGTTTTAGGCTGCGATATTAAGACAACACCATAGTGTGACTACACAGTGTACTTTGACACATGACAAAGTTTGTTTAAGGCTAAGACATTATTAGGACAACACCTTAGTGTGACTACAGAGTTTATTGTGACATGGGCAAAATTTGGTTTAGGCTATGATATTATTAAGACAACACCATAGTGTGACTACACAGTATACAGTGTGCAGTGACATGTGCCAAAATTTGTTTCAGACTATGCTATTATTAATACAACACTATAGTGTGACTACAAAGTGTACTGTCACATGTGCCAATGTTTATTTCAGGCTATGATATTATTAAGAGAACACCATAGTGTGACTACACAGTGTACTATGACACGTGCCACAGTTTGTTTCAGGCTATGATATTATTAAGACAATACCTTAGTGTGACTACACAGGGTACTGCACATTTTGGAGTTCCTGGCAGGACCATTCCTTCAGCTTACAAATGTATTTCACAGCTGCTTTATTCTGCTGTTAACTCCAAATGTCCCCCAAAATCACAATATTATCCCTGGAGCATGCTATTCTGTAAGGTGGTAAAAAGTAACAAAAAGGATTTTTGTATGACAGCACACAGTACTAAGATGAACGCTTTCCTTAATCATAGAACTGATGTCTTAAAAAGTGGTCCATCTTCAGTTACCTGCAGGATGAAATGCTGCATGCATTTTGCCACTAGGCACGTGGAGCCCTTTCTGAGCTTTTCTTCTCTTCATTACTTCTATGATAACTGCTCTGCTCCCATCTCTCCATTTCTTCATTGCCACACATTTAGTTAGGACACAATAAGAATTGCTTTTTCAATATTAATTTCAATGTTTTATTTGTTGTGCATTTTTTATTTCACTCCTGAGCGCTGCAGTTTAATAAGGGTACTCTTTAGCAATGTTATTCAGTCCCACTGCTCTACTGCACAGTGGAGTTTCACTTTGTGTACATTCTTGCAAACACTTCACAAAAATAACATGCAGTGTATGTAGCAGTAGGAAGCATGCTGCATTTTAATTGCAAATCATTTAGCAAAAATCTGTTGCTGTTTTACAGCTGGAGAGGATAAAAAGGCATGTATTCCGTGGATTCGACTCCTGGTAGAGGCAGGTAGCAGTATAGATGTGGAGCAGCACTGAGTGTTCCTTAATGCAGATATCCTTATGAGATGTACATGGTGGAGCTGGACTTTATCTGCCTCACTAGGGCAGCCTCCACTGTATGTATCACTGCATGTATTACTCCACGACATGCACCACTGCATGCATTACTTCACTGTATGCATCACTGTATGCACTACTCCTCTGGCTAGGGACAGGTACATGTAAAGAATAACAACACAAAAAAAGAAAGAATTTTATTTTCAGCTTTAACAGTTTCTGGAAACTCATCATAGCTAAGACCTAATTGGCTTTTGAGAGTCTTGACTCCCCAATTTATAATGAAGATTATGATAAACCTGCTATGAAATGAACCTAAGGTATTGACTTCTTCTTTGCTAATGGAAGTCTGCAGAAAATTGTTTTGCTGTAGTCAGCTGTTAAATAAAACTATAAACAACTTGTCAAAACTGCTGCTTAAAACTGGAGTTCCAGTTTCACTCTGGCTTACCACACTAATCTGCTTTCACATTGTACTAACCATATGATGTCCCTGTTTTTTTTCTCTCTCTGTCTTTTATTTAATTCATTTTTAAAGATGACACTTTTAAGATTGTTTTCAAAGTTTAGTTGACACCTTAAACCTGAAGTCAGAGCTTAATCTTCCCAGACCTCCAAAAATATAACAACTGGTTTAAAAAGAAAAACATCGTGTTATGTACCATAGCCTTGAAAAACAATTAGTCACCATGAGACTAGTTCTCAGAAGATTAAATGTTTCATCTTAAATCTTGTTTCTTTTGAAATACCTCAGATGTGCAGTCATCTTTTTGGTTGTTTGTTATACCAGCTCAATTACCCCTTCAAAGTAAACTAAACTGTTATGTGTTATAGCTATGTCAGAGACAGATGTCACCGTGTTTACAAGATAAATGAGTTTTGGTTGTATTTTTGTTACTGAGCATTTTAATTACATGTCTTTGTTGGCACATAGATCACTACAGTGTATACAGATTCCACACAAGATTAAAACAGGATCTAATCTAAGATAAAGCAAGACTGTCATTCCAGAAAAGAATACATTTTTATATGTCTGAACAGTAGAAGAATATTACTGCAGCAAAAAAGTAAAAAAAAGTTTCTGTGAGGATTCCCTTGTATTTATTCTCTTCTGGTGAGATTTGATCAAGAGCCTGAGTGACCAAACACACCTGGCGTGTATATGTGTAAACTAACTCCTCCCAACATAGTATATCATTATTTTTCATTTATTCATTCTGTGATACTTGATTTACCCAACTCAGAATTAGGAAAAAAAGTCTGAGCATAACCTAGCACTCAGTGAATACAACACGGAAAAACAGAATAGATAGGATGGCAGTCTATTTCTGGATGCACACACAAACACACACACCCACAGACACACACACCCACACACACACACACACACACACACACACACACACACACACACACACACACACACACACATTGTTGCAGGATACATGCACACGCACACATACATAAATGCACGTACTCATGCATCCACACAGACAGCATGCAGATGCCTATTAGCAATTTAAACAACTTGCAACTGACCTAAAGCAAATTTTTGGAATGTAGAAGGAATCCAGATACCTGACAAAAAGAATGCATGGACACAGGAAGGGCATGTAGACTCTGCACAGAAGGTATCCTAGGCAAGAACCAAACTGGGGACTTAACAAAGCATTGAGGGAACAATGCTAAGTATTATATGTCTGTGGCCTACTGTCTTATCATGCAATAGTAAAATATTTTTATTTGTTGACAGTATTTACATTTTTATAGAAATATAACTTCTAGATTTGTACTTTTAATAGTGATGGTTAGGATATTACTTTACTGCATCAAAAATATTCTCAAGTAGTTATTTCTTTCGTGCAGCTTTTCTGATGCTTAAGGCATAAGGCACGTTTTTTCTTGCTTGCCGTGTGGGAGCTTATTATTACCTTTATGTATGCTTTCAGAGAATTCCTTTTGATTTTCATTTTACTTGTCGGGCTTGCAAGCACCATGCAAGCAGCTCTCATGTAACAAAGAACAGCAGTTACCTTCCGAATTCTTACTTTTTCTCTTGCCAGGGGTCTCACTCAGAGGAATGGTCAGAATTAGTATGTAAAGCAAAAATAACACAAATATCAACTTCTTGTACACTGGATAAGATCATTCCTTGGCGTGCATACGGGACCTGTCTTCAAATGGTGATTTACAAAACACTTTGAGATGTCATAGTAGTCCACATGACATCCTTTAAAAGTGATTAAGAAATAAGAAAGAAAAGGGACATCACGTGGTTGGCAGACTGCGAAAGCAGATTAGTGTGGTATGCCAGAATGAATCTGGAACTGCTATTTTAAGCAGTTTTGACACTGCATTTGTGTATAGTTATGTTTACTAGCCAACTACTCTTTTAGTTAAGACCCTTTCCTGATATATCTGTGATATGGCTGTACTGTCTGGCCCATAGTTGCTGTAGATGAACTGAAAAAATAAATATCCAGGCAAGCAGACATTTCCATTTCAGCAGTTCAGAAGTTTGGTTATATGATTTTTAGAGTAGCTCTTGAGGCAAATGTGTGTCAAAAAATTTATTCTGGGTGCCTGAGACTGTTTTCATGCACAATAAGTCACTGTTAGATGATATTGTTCACGTGTTAACCCGAGTCCTGATTACTCGACTGAAAGGCATCTGACTCAGTTACACAGCAATCTTTTTCACTATTTCTAGCATGTTGAAGGGTCAGTTGCTGGCGTCCTCTCCTGTTCAGCTGGTGAATCTGGGAATTTTGAGGCAATGTTACAATTGCCTCATGTACACAGACAACCCTCTCCTCCTCCCAACAAATACAAATATATGCGAGAGATGCAACTATATAGCCAAACTGGAGGCTGAGCTCTCTCAATTCAGTACTGGCAACACCAGTCAGGAGGAGAAGGTAACCACGCACACCACAAACCCAGTCTCACATAGAACTATCACAACTGCAAACAAAACACATAAACACACAAAAACATACTCGGAGGCGCTGATTAAAAATCTAGTAAAACAACAGAGGCCTCCAAAGCAGACACCCAAGCAACCGCCACCTCAAGACACAGCACATGCAACACATAGTTCACAAAGTCAGTGTGCTAAACAGTCACAGCCCTTAAGGCCAAACAACATGTCAGACACACTTGTAATAGGTGACTCCATAGTCAGACACACTGACATCCCGCTCACCAGACTGAACAAGGAAAAGGTCACAGTAAGCTGCCTGTCGGGAGCTAGAATCCGCCACATAACACAAGCACTCAGGTCACTCCACAGCAAGTACAAATATGACTCAGTCATTGTACATGCCGGTGTGAACGACCTGAGACGTACCTCCTTGGACTACATGAAAAGAGACATAGAGGAGCTCTCTGATTATGTAGCCCAGGCCGGTATGACCCTGACCCTGAGCAGCATCTTACCCTCACCAAGAATGATGCCACAGTACAAAGACAAAATGATCAGTTTTAACAATTGGCTTAATTACTGGTGTCATTCTAAGGGGATCCAATGTCTGTCTGCTTGGGATGACATGCTTGACAAGCCACGCTGCTCAAGGGATGGCTTGCACCTGTCACCCTGGGCTTCCGGATATTGGCCAAGGCTCTTGCCACCCCATAGTGCCTTTTTAGGCAAGGCTCAAATGACAAACCTACCTCCCTAGAAAACACAAGTGGAAAAAACTAAGGGTAATGCTGCTCAATGCCAGAAGTCTAAACCTCAAGATGCACGCCTCGAAGCCCTCCTCAGTATGGAGAACATCGATGTCTGTGCAGTGACTGAAACCTAGTTCAAGGCTCCTGAGAGCACCCCAGCACTATCAGGTTTTACCTCATATCATGCTTTCCGCCCCAAAACTTGGACCGAACCACAAAAGGAGGGAGTATCCATATTCATCAAAGATACCCACACCTCCAGGTTAGTGGCAACGCACGAAGCATCGGAGACCATCCAGGTGCAACTAACCATAGGCAAAACTGCCTTACAGTTTGTAGCATGCTACAGACCACCCTCTCAAACTCAGGAACCCCACACAGCCTTCCTGAAGACACTGGAGAGTATGAATGTCTCTCCAAATACCATCATATTGGGAGATTTCACCTACCCAAACATAGACTGGGAACATTACTCAAGCCCCAACACCCTAGCCCAAAGGTTCCTAGAATTCATAAACTCAAATGCAATGGAACAACTAGTCACCATTCCCACAAGAGGAGACAATATACTAGACCTGATCATCACAAACATGGGGACAAAATGCTCCACACCGGAAGTATATCCCTCTTTGGTAAGATCAGACCATAAATTAATCTCACTGGAAATCCACATCCCGCCCCCACCCCCTGCACAAAAGACCACAGTGAAGAACTTCTCAAAAGCCAACTTCTTAAGACTGAAGTGGTATCCTTCAAGGCCCCTGGGCCAGTGGAAACCACAACCCACACTGCTGAATCCTTTGCAAATACCTTCTACGGGCACCTTCAAGAATGCATGGATCATGCAATCCCAAATAAAACCAAGACCCATTCCCCAAAGGCAGGCACCGGTCTGGTGGACCCCAGCCATAAACAAACTTTACAACAGGAGGAGGAAGCTACTACATGACAGAGCAAAATCCCTAAAAGGGAAGGCATCTCTGATCAGTACTAGCAAAAACTACGATCACTCATAAAATCATCCAAGGCCAACTTTGAGAGAAAAATCGCAAAAGACACAAAAGACAATCACAAGGCCTTCTTTAGCTATGTTAGAAACCTGGGTGGAAACTCCCAGATATGCTCAGAGTTAGTCCAAAATGACACAAAATACACTGAACCCACTGACATTGCCAACATTCTGGCAGACAGGTTCAGTGCAAATTTCTCCTCCCCCTCCAGCCCAAAAGGAGAAATAACTATCCCAGCAGAGTGTAGCCTCCCTAACATCTCAGATGCCCAGTTGAGAGCCGCCCTCTCTAAAGCTAAAAATACATCATCAATGGGACCGGACGGTGTCCCGGGCTGTGTGCTACATGAACTCCAAGAAGAACTAAACCCACACATAAGGCTGCTGTTTAATCTTAGCCTTACTGCAGGATATGTACCCAAAGAGTGGTGTACGGCAACAGTGGTCCCACTTCACAAAGGCGGTGCTTCTACAGTCCCTGGAAATTACCGCCCCATAAGCTTGACGAGCCTGGTCTGCAAAGCTATGGAGAGGATCATTATGGAACTCATAAACAAAGACATTGGGGACCTACAGACATTGGATCCTACCCAATTTGGCTTTGTCAAGGGCAGATTCTGCCTTTTGAACTTGGTCAACTTTTTTGAAACAGTCACTAAGGCCATTGATGAGGGCAAGGCAGTTCACACTGCCTACCTTGACCTTGCAAAAGCCTTTGAAACAATACCCCACTCGGGCATCATAGACAAACTCACCAGCTTAAATGTAAACCCATATGTCACAAGATGGGTTGCAAACTGGCTCAAGGACAGAACCCACAGGGTCAGAGTTGCTGGAGTTATGTCAGACTCTAAGTCAGTCACAAGCGGTGTCCCACAGGGCTCAGTCCTGGGACCCCTCTTGTTCGGCATTTATTTTTCCGAGGTACAGGCAAACATAGGAGGATTGTGGCTGACAAAGTTCGCAGATGACTGCAAACTGGGCGCCATAATTGATACTCCAGCGGACACAAACATCCTTCAGAGAGGCCTCATAGAAACGGATAATTGGTGCCAGAGCCATGGCCTTAAGCTGAACGCCAAAAAATGTATAGTCATACCCTTTGGGAAAAACAAGGTACCCACAAATTACCACATAGGTGGTAATCCATTAAGTACGGAAGAGGTAATCAGGGACCTAGGGACCCAGGTAGACAGTAACCTCTCATTTGACACTCACATTGCCAAAGTGGTTAGGAAGACCTTCTATATTGCCCACCTTATCATGAATGGTTTCACATCTAGATCAAGAGAGGTCATTGTGCCCCTGTACTCTTCTCTTATCAGGCCAATGATTGAGTACAATGCCCCATTTGGGATGTATCTTACCCGACACCTGCAGCAGTTGGAAAGACCCCACAAGTTCCTCACCAAGAGGATAAAGGGTCTTAAACATATGTCATATGCTGCCCGACTGAAAAAACTCCAGCTCTATTCAGTCGCATACCGCCTACTCAGAGGTGATCTGTGCCTGACGTACAAGGCCATGTCCAATCCGGAATTAATGGACATGCTCCACCTCAGAAAATCCAAATCCATCAGAGCCACGAGAGCAAGAGACTTAAACCTCAACACAGAAATAAATAGGACGTGCTGGAGGGACAGATTCATAACCCAGAGGCTCCCTACACTCTGGAACAGAATCCCAATCCATGTTAGGCAGAGCCCCTCACTAACTCTATTCAAGAGAAATCTTGACGAATGGATGGGAGATCGTAGGTTTACCCCGGGGGTCATCTCTGTGTCACTACTAGACAGAGGCACAGTAAACTAAACCCTAAAAGGGCGCAGTATTCTCATCCTAAGGGGTGGTGAAAGCCACACACACTCTGGCTAGGCTTATAAATGCCCTAGGGCAAATAGCCTAGTACGAACCTATGAACCTATGAACTCAACTAACAGAACTCACACCGCTTGCCAGTGGCATGTCTGATAAAGGAGACTTTATATTATTTTTTTTGTCTTGATTTTTTTACCATTACTACTCTCTGGGGTGAGACCTAAGGCTTTACATATTAACTATGACAACTCACCTTTGAAAGATCTCTGGCAAGAGAAAGACTTTGCAATTAACTGCTGCACAATGACTTTTATTCAAGAACTCTTTGCAAGGTGGTCAAAAGCAGGGCAATTTAGATTCAATTATCACTTTTCCATCTTAGTGTTTCAGGAGTGTCCATTTGCTGTGAAGTGTTGCAAGTTAACATGTTGTTATATCTTACAAAGCATTTGAGTTTCCTCCTGTCACTATATTTTCAGTTCAGGTTTTGGCCAGACTTGCCTGTTTGTGTTTATTATAATAAAATTCTTGTTCTAAAGGAAATGGTGTTTGCCTCTGGGCTGAATTTACTTACTACAGAAAATAAATCTCTCTCCCTCTATATCCATCTATCTATCCCAATATACACACACACACACACACACATATATATATATATATATATATATATATATATATATACACACACACACACACACACACACACACACACACATATACACACACACACACACACACACACACACACACACACACACACACACACACACACACACACACACACACATCTAGCTTTAGATTTAGCTTTAATCTAAACTGCTTTTGGTCGACATGCAAGTGGTTAACAAACCCTCTTTCTCCCCCTGTGAAGGGGAGGGATGCACTTGCCCACACCCCCGGCTAATTAAATATCCCAACTCCGAGGGTGCATTGGCATATACCTCACTGGTGTAATATCGATTCCATTGACATCTATACAGCCTACCTGGACCTCGCAAAAGCCTTCGATACAATACCCCACTCGGGCATTATAGATAAGCTCACCAGCTTAAATGTAAACCCCTATGTCACTAGATGGATTGAAAACTGGCTCAAGGACAGAATCCACATGGTTAGAATTGCTGGAGCCATGTCAGACTCCAAACCAGTTACAAGTGGTGTCCCACAAGGCTCAGTCCTGGGACCTCTCTTGTTCGGTATATATTTCTCGGAGGTACAGGCCAACACGGAAGGACTGTGGCTGACCAAGTTAGCAGATGACTGCAAACTGGGCGCCATAATCGACTCTCCAGCCGACACAAGCATCCTCCAAAAGGGCCTCATAGAAACAGACAACTGGTGCCAGAGCCATGGCCTCAAGCTAAATGCCAAAAAGTGTATAGTCATCCCTTTGGCAAAAACAAAGTGCCCACAAATTACCACATAGGTGGTAATCCATTAAGTACGGAAGAAGTAATTAGGGACCTGGGGACCCAAGTTAATAGCAATCTCTCATTTGACAACCACGTGGCCAAAGTGGTTAGAAAAACATTTTATATAGCCCACCTAATCACGAAGGGATTCACATCTAGATCAGGGGAGGTCATCGTGCCTCTTTACTCATCCCTCATCAGGCCCATAATTGAGTACAATGCCCCTTTTGGGATGTACCTTACCAGACACCTGCAGCAACTGGAAAGACCCCAAAAGTACCTCACCAAGAGGATCAAAGGGCTCAAACAGATGCCATATGCTGCCCGGTTAAAGAAACTCCAGCTCTACTCAGTGGCATACCGCCTGTTCAGAGGCGATCTGTGCCTGATGTATAAAGCCATGTCCAACCCGGAATTAATGGACATGCTGCACCTCAGAAAATCCAAATCCCATCAAGCTACGTGCTCGAGAGACTTGAACCTCAGCACTGAAATAAATAGGACATGCTGGAGGGACAGATTCATAACCCAGAGGCTCCCTTCACTCTGGAATAAAATCCCAGTCCAGGTTAGGCAGAGTCCCTCATTGACTCTCTTCAACAGGAATCTTGATGAGTGGATGGGAAATCGTAGGTTTACCCCGGGTATCACTTCTGTGTCACTGTTAGACAGAGGCACAGTATACTAACCTCAAAAAAGGGCATAGCAAAATAAATTTAAAATGGGTGGCGAAAGCCAAACACATTCTGGCTAGGCTTATAAATGCCCTAGGGCAGATAGCCTAGTATGAACCTATGAACCTATAATCTGTTTTAGACATTTTTGTCAACCATTTGCATGTCGACATCTGTTACTTGCACTGTGTGGCCTCTGTTTTTTATCCAGTTTGCTATTATCTCACCACATAGGACTATTTACAGTGCATTAAGCTTGCTAGCTATGTTATCATGGGGAATGGTCAAGGTGTGCCATGTGGATAGTGTGACCACTGTCAACAGCCTGTGTTACCCTTTCACAGAAGTTAACCAGATTCATTACACAGGATATACCCTTGACAAAGCCAAAGGGCATTACACACACACACACACACACACACACACACACACACACACACACACACACACACACACACACACACACACACACACACATATAAGTACTGCATATTTTCAGTGTAAAAAATGTCAGTGGTAAACTTGGTTGAATCATATTATAGTCAAGTCGACTTGCTAAAGATTGTCTATAACATAATTTCCTGGATTTCTTTTGGTTTACAGTTGTGCAACCACTGAATCAGTATACATGTAAAATCTGTGAGTGAGAGGGCAGGGCCAGCATGACACTGGGTATGGGGGCAGAAGCTCCTCATGTTAAAGTAGTTATTTAAATAATTTTTTATTTGTTACATTTCTTTTACTTTTAGGGTAAGTAAAGATAGTTATGATCACAAATGTAAATGTAGTGTTTACATTTGTGATCATTGGGTTTCGGTGACTTATTATGTTATTATTGATCACCAGTGCAATTGCATGGTATTTATGTTTCATTCAATTTCATCTGTAATCAATAGTAACATACTTATATACATATATATATAATATATATATATATATATATATATATATATTTATATATATATATATATATATATATATATATATATATATATGTGTGTGTGTGTGTGTGTGTGTATTTGTGTGTGTGTGTGTGTGTGTGTGTGTGTGTGTGTGTGTGTGTGTGTGTGTGTGTGTGTGTGTGTGTGTGTGTGTGTGTGTGTGTGTGTGTGTGTGTGTGTGTGTGTGTGTGTGTGTGTGTGTACACAAACTGGTCAACACACCAAAATGTCAATGGCAAGAACGTCAACCTCAAAAAGTGGACAGAATAAATATTTGCTATATGCAAAGAAAAAAAAAAGAAATAACATCCTTTTTTGCGGTGCTCTGCCCCCCTCCCATGTGGTACATATAGGTAGATAGATATGGCTATAGATATAAATATATCAATCTATCTATATAGATATACTTATGAAAGAG
The DNA here is from genome assembly GCF_019279795.1 of Protopterus annectens. Lineage (NCBI taxonomy): Eukaryota > Metazoa > Chordata > Ceratodontiformes > Protopteridae > Protopterus > Protopterus annectens. The sequence continues at coordinate 264,585,639 of NC_056733.1, forward strand.
AAAGTCTTTATACTGATGTGTTCCATGCAAGATGTCCACTGCATTCCCAGTATGTTCTGATGTTCTACTATATCCAGAACATAACTAATATGCATGTCTAAGCATAACAGTACCTCAGCACTGTTTACTGCCAACATGAAGACATTAATGTTAGCAAAAAGCTTCCACATATGTTAGTGTATGCACTTGTGTACCTCCACAGGCATCCGTCTGCAGCATGGTGGATCAAAAGGTTATATTTGTACTTCATACCTGCAGGATTCAGGCTTAACCTTTAATTACTTCATGGATTTCAGTAGATATTGTACTTTCCTTCCCACCTCTGTAAAATGAATTTGCTGCTAGTCCTATTTTTCCTATTTTTCCTATTTTTCCTATTTTTTTATTTTTTGCCAGAGGTCTTTTTTATACCCGGCTGTTTCTAATGCTTCATAGCTGTTACATCTAACCCTGCTCTAGTGTCTTTATTTATATAAAAAAAGGTGGACAACGAGGCGCCACAACACATTCAGAATTTTGAGCACATCCTTCTCCAGGTCATTCCCTTTTTAGTGACCTAAGTACCCCCATTTACTTCTCACATCCATAAGACATAAGTTTAATACTAAAAAAATAATATACTGATTGCATAGTAATGCACTGATTAGCATTGCTGCCTCACAGCTGTTGTTTCTCTGCTTCATTTTCCAGCTAGCGTGATTCTGTGCTGAGTTTACATGTGCTTCCTGTGTCTGCTTGGTTTTGTCAGAGAGCTCTGGTTTCCTCCCACATGCCAATAATATGTCATTAGATAGACTGGTGACTCACTGCATTGCCTTCTTGGTGTGCATGCACTGTGCATGTTAGCTTATGTATTCATCTTATGATAGGCTGGTAGACTGGCATCCCAGTTTGCAGTTTTTTTAAACAAGAAACATCTCTGTTGAATTATCATTTATGACATAGACTATCGTATATTTATATAAATGAAAACAAACCATATTGACATATTTTCAGTTGTAAACATTGCACTTCACATGTAATCATCTATACAGTCATGGTCAATCGAACATTACATAGCTCATTCAATTCCTGCCTTTTCTTAAACCTCATTCCTCCTCCAAAACATTATTTTGCATATATTGTTCCTGCAGTTCCCATTTTTCTATGTAATTTGCTTTCTACTCTTTTCTAAAGATCCCACTTACATTTCTGTTACTATATTTACTACATGGGCATGCCTTCTTTGAAGGTTGGGCATTGGGCTGGCACCTCAGCACTGTAAAAATCCACTGCCAATCATTAGCTGAACGGAGTTCCGCTGTGGCGACCCCTAACCGGGAAAAGCCGAAAGACATTTGTTTAGTATGGCTGGTTTAGATTCTGATTTCCATTTTCTAAAAATTCCTTTTTGGCAGCCACCAGAATTAAACTCAGCAGGGTCTTCCTATGTCTAGACAATTCCAATTCTGTATAACAGTTCAAAAACTAATTTCCCTAGTTATACCAATTTGCTTGCCCAGTATTTCTGATAGAGCAGTCTGCAGGGAATTTTGAAACTCTGCCAGCTCATTACACTCCCAAAAATATGCACCCAGTTACCTTTTTCTTCATCACACCTCCAACATTTGCAATCTATCTCAGGAAAAAAAATCTTTGAAGTTTGCTTGGGATATAAAAATTTCTATGCAAACACTTCCAAGCAAAGATCCTAAATTTTCTAGACTTTGTTGCATATTTGGAAGCCATATGTATATCTTCACATTGTTTCTTTGTGAATTGGCTGTTACCCTCTATCCCCAGTCCTTTGCTCAGTTTGCACTTTTAAAACAAAATGGAATTGAAAAATGTCATAAAGAACATTATTACTGTGTGTGCAGGTAATATTATTTATCAGCAAGCATGGTTATACAATATTTTTGAATTGCCCTAGGACATAATGAGAACAAACACAACAGGCAATGACATTAAAGCCCTCAGAATACACATGTATGTACATGTTCTGGGTATTTGGTCATCTATGCAATACCCATACAGAAAGGCTATTAGTTATAATAGAGTGAGGGGTGGTGCATGTCAGGTGGGCAAGCAAAGTTCCCCACAAACAGTGAAAATTCTAAAAGTTTAATTTAGATGATGTTTTTTGAAGTATACTGCGTGTATTTGCTTTTTTACTAACTGTATTCAATGTAATGTTATTCCAAATGTATATATTTTATTACTATCTTTTACACTATGTAACTTAGATTGTATTTGCTTTGCTTTTGGAGCTTTTCTCCCCGGGCCTCCACTGAAAATGGGTACGTTCTGGCCCAGTGGACTTCCCCGGTAATCAAACTGGAAATAAATAAAATAAATAAAATTTCTGATCAAGCACTCTTCAGATTAATGTAGTTTGAAAGACATACCAGATTCTCTTTGGGTATCTGCTTGTCTGACTAATGAATAGTCACCCACTATATTAACCAGGTGGAAAATTTTGCATTTACAGAAAATTAAAGTACTAAAAGCTCTTTTTAATCAGTCAATTCTTATCTGGTGATCTTCAGTATAGCTGCGTATCAGTCTTCAGTAGACTGCATTTGATTATGTGCATGACCTTCATGAGGGTGGGTTTGGCACAATGGTTAAGGTCTTCCAGTCATAGACACAAAGTACAGAGTTTGATTCTGATCTCAAGAAATTGAATAGGTTTAAAATAGCCCTTCAGGACAGTTAACCTAATCTTCACCTGTGAAGCTATATGTTTTACACATCAGAATTTACCTTTATTCTGTATAGTCAACCCTACTATTACTAGCAGAACCTTGCAACTACACGCCCCCCTTCTACTCCCTCACTCCACTTATTAACTGCCCTTTTGAAAGCCTAATTTGATTTATTCTGCACCACCTAGTCTTGTATATTGCTCTTCCTAACACTTTTTCTGTGAAGTAAGAGTTCTTGTCTTGGCTGAATATGAATGTCTTCATCTAGATGTCTTTTTCTCTCCTCTGCCTAGTCCATACTTCTGAGCTGTAACCATACACAGGCACTTGTCTTGGGCAGCTGTTTCAAACTGCCTGTTTCCCTTCTATATTTCAATCAGAATAGTCCCAATGTATTGACTGTTATCATACATAATTCTCTTTCCAGCTTTTTGAGCATTCTATTAACCTCGTACCCTTTTAATTAATTAGATTACAAGTTTTTTCACTGTAGTATTTATTGAACTGTACATAGTATTTGTCTGATCAATGCATTATAAAGTTAGTGAATCACATCCTTGTTTCAGAATCCCATCCCACTGAGATTGCAAGCCAACATTTTGGGGTCTTTACTGTTGCACTTCACATGATTCCTAGTGGGTCATTCCCTATGGTATTATTATTATTATTATTGTTATCATTTTTTTATTATTATTATTATTATTATTGTGAAAAACTGAAAGGCTCGCAGCCCAGCTAGATAGAATTTTGTAGATAATTCAATGTCATTATAAATATTAATAAAATCCACAGGATGTTTCACAAATGTAAAGAAAACTGTGTTAAATGTTGAACTTCAAAAATGTAACCACAATGCACTCTGCTGGAAGAAAGATGATAAAGTAAAGCATTTTATGACTGATCTCAAAGCTCAGAGACAGAATGTCTGGACTAAGGAATTCCTTCTATTGTTTTGAGACCAGAGTTAATTGCTAGATTTTACATGTATAATGTCTTTTATTGCTGTTGGTTCCTGGCAGCTGCAAGATCAAAGATATGTTAAACTCTGAGTTTCTGTTAGCTTGGGAACCAGAGAAGAATGATGTAATCTAAAATGCATCAGCAGTGATGTATTACCAAAGTAAGAGATCTCAGAGAGAAAGAGAGGGCATTTTGGATTTTGTCTGAAGAACTTCCACTCACCAGTAGTCTGTCTTTGCTCTGTATGTAAGTAGGATCTTAGACTTTAGTGTTTCTCTTAGAAATAGATAGAAAATAGTAAATTTAGTCTAGCTGTTTTCTATATTTATGTCAGACTATTCTACAGTATTATTTTAAGCATTTTCCTGTGATCTATGAACTCTTGACTAGCACTGTGTTGAATTGAGGAGATTTGTCTTGTGTTTTTATTGTTTATTATTAAATATTTTAAACCTTTCAACTGTGGGTGTTTTGTGTAGAGATAATTTAAGCAGTTGAGTACATTGCATGTATATAGTGATACTGTACAAAGCCACTCCAATAAGCCTTAAATGTTCTGGTCACACTTACTAACTGGATAATAATATTGCACAGTACAATTGTACCCCTTTGGGGCGGGCCTTATTGGTAGCTGATAATTAGGGAGTTCTGGTGGCAGTGGTTTGCTACTTTATAGCTTGGACAGAAGGGGCACAGCTAGTGAACCTGTGTCAGCCTTCCCCAGGAGTGTCTGTGTGGTTGTATATAAAACATATCTCAAAGTGTGTGTGTGTGTGTGTGTGTGTGTGTGTGTGTGTGTGTGTGTGTGTGTGTGTGTGTGTGTGTGTGTGTGTGTGTGTGTGTGTGTGTGTGTGTGAGCTACTTGGGCAGGGACACGAAGCACTGGTTGGACAGAGGGACTGCTGAGAGGACTTGGCTTGGAACCCTGGCTAAGGACTCCACTCTATAGCTGTGCCAGTGGGGAGTCTTATTGGGGATCTCGGGAGAAACCACCCACAGACTGACTGTGATCTCTGTGTGCTCTTAAGGGAAATTGTACTTTACTGTGTGTGTATTTGTTATACCTCCTAATGTGGATGCCCCTCACTGGTGCTAGTGGTGATGATTCTGGCTGCTCAATTACTGGGCCAGTGCATGGGCGTCACATATTAACTGGTTGGCAGTGGTGGGATATCCACTCCACCATATTAATTGTTTGGCACATACTAATTGGCTTGTAGTGGTGTGGATAGTGAATTCCTGTAGCTTCTGTACAGTGATCACTGAAGGTGTTTTTGTACTCTAAATCAGCCACACAGTGAATATTCAGAGTCCGGATCACAATTGTTTTATTTCTTTTGTTACCTTAGTTAGTCAGGGAGAGCAGACAAGCATGTCAGCAGAGGAGTATGGCAAGCTGACAAGGAGCCAGTTGGCTGAGATGTGCCAGGCTAAGGGACTGGTGCATGGAAACCTGACTAAGGCAGACATGATTGCAGGTTTGATCACACCTGCATAAGAAAACAGCAATCAGGAGGATGATCAGACTGGCTGTGGAGATGTACAGCACTCAGAGAATGGACAGCTCAACCTTTCTGCAGAGGACTTAAAAATCCTTCTCGAGCTAAAGAGACTTGAGTTGGAGGCCAGGCATTTGGAAACAGAAGCAGCAGAGAGGCTGAAACCCCTACAGGCTGAGGAGAATGAGAAACTGCTATGCTTGGAAGCTGAGGAGAAGGAGAGGCAGCATGAAAAGTAAATGCTGACTGTTTGCCAGAGTCATGGAGATAATGGAGAAGGGAATAACTGGACCCCAGAAGCACAAAAGGTCAGTAAATTTCTTTCACGGTTTATAGAGAGGGATAATTTTGATAGTTTCATTCATATGTTTGAGAGGGTATGTAAGCAGTATGATGTTGACCAAAGGCTTTGGGCACGGTTCCTGACCCCCTTAATCCATGGTAAAGCTGTAACTGTGTTGTCTAAACTTTCTGACCGTGAATTTTTTTGATAATACTGCTGTTAAGAATTTTCTGTTAGAATTTTTTAAGCTAACACCTGAAACATATAGGAAATAGTTTTGTGAGCATAGACGCAAGGCAGATGAAAGTGTGTGCAAATATGTTGTTGAACTGAGCACTTATTTTCATAGGTGGGTGAGTGGATGTCAGGTCACCACTTTTGATCGGCTGGCAGACCTTTTTTTGAGGGAACAAGCCCTTAGCACTTTGCCTGAGGACATGAGGATCTGGTTACCGGATAGACAATGTGCTACTTCAGATGAGTTGGAGAAGAAGGGAGACCTATACCTAGCAAGAAGAGCATCCCTGCACAGGAAAGGGGCCCGCGGTACTGTTCATGGGTCTAAAGGAACCCATGGTAAGCAGCCCAGACTGCCCCAACAGAATTTGCCAGTAGCAGGAGAAGCCACTAGTCCAGGTACACATCCAGGACCGAGGGTTAAATGTTTTGAATGCAGCCAATGGGGCCATGTGGCATTCAGATGTCCACAGAGGCAAGGTGGGGAAAAAAAGGTGAGAGAGCCAGTAAGTGGGAAAGACAAAATGCCAATAGTAGGTTGTCTTGAGACAACATGGGTACCAAACTACCATCCTGCAGATGTCCTGATAGGGAAGGATTTTGATGAGGCAGCACCATGTGTTAATGCAGTTACACACAGTCAGGCATGGAGACAAGCATGTGGGTCTGGTAGCCTGTGAGAGACCCAGACAGACCAAATACTTGCAGCTAGGACTGGTGAGGTGGCTACTTCAGGGAGGGAGCTACTCTGTAGCAGTGAGACTGAAGGTGAGCCACAGCTGCACCACAGCTGCTCAGGGGTACTGATGGTTCCTTGGACAGAGTGACTGCAAAGGTAGAGGTGAGTAGTAGTACCCAGGCTGACAGTGAGGCACCACTGTCAGATGATTCCAGTGGAAGTGGAGCCGGGAAGGGTTACAAAGAGATAGCTGAGACAGGCTCAGCTCTCAGACCCTACATTACAAGGCCTGAGGCAGGTAGCTAGTGAGGCACCTGATTCTCAAAGGAAGGAGGAATCAGTATACTGGGACAAAGGGTTTCTCTATAGAGAGTGGACCCCTGAGGAAAGGCTAGAGGGTGAGAGAATACAGCAGTTGGTAGTGCCTAGGGCCTACCACCTGGTGCTTCTAGCCATAGCCCATGATATTCCCTTTGCAGGTCATATGGGCATAAAATGTACAAAGAGATGTATTATGCAGAACTTCTATTGGCCTGGAATTTCCAGAGTTGTAACAGGGTACTGCAGGACCTGTGAGCAGTGCCAAAAGGTAGGCAAGGCAAGAGACATGGTGAAAGCTCCTTTGATGCCTTTGCCTGTGATTGAGGAGCCATTTCAGAGGGTAGCTATGGATATTGTGGGACCACTGAGTACCCCAAGTTCCACAGGGAAAATGTATATCCTAGTGGTAATAGATTATGTTACCGGATACCCTGACGCAGTGGCTTTGTCCTCCATTGAGGCAGAAAAGGTGGCAAATGCTTTGTTAGAGATTTTCAGCAGGGTTGGTTTCCCAAAAGAAATACTGACTGACAGAGGTGCCAATTTCATGTCAAGACATGCTGGCTTGTCTGTGGAAGTACTATGGGGTGAAGCACCTATAGACCATCTCCTACTATCCTCAGACTAATGGTCTTGTTGAGAGGTTAAACTCTACACTTAAGTCCATGCTATGGCATTTGCAGACCAGTTTAAGAGGAAGTTGGACAAATATTTGCCCCATCTTTTGTTTGCTTGCAGAGAGGTTCCCCAGGAATCCACAGGATTTTAACCCTTTGAGTTGTTGTATGGGCATAGGGTAAGGGGACCTCTAGATTTAATTTGAAATGAGTGGAAAGGTGAGTGTGACTCTCAGAAGGAGTCCATTGTGGCATATGTCCTAAACCTCAGGACAAGTCTCAGGGAAGTCATGGGCTTGGCCCAGGAGAACCAGGCAGAAGCCCAACATCAGAAAATGGTGTGGTATGACAAGAATGCTTGAGCTAGAGAGTATACTGTAGGACACCAGGTAATAGTTCTCATTCCTGTCAGACACAACAAGCTGCAAGCAGCTTGGGAAGGACCCTACAAGGTGGTAAGGAAAGTCAATGATGTTAACTACATGGTAAAACTGCTAGGCAGGAGGCAGGGGCACAGATTGTACCATGTTAACATGATGAAACCTTACCATGATAGGGAGGCCCTTATGCTGAGTATTTGCAGTGGATTGCAGGAGGAGTCTGAGGGAGATCTGGTGACTGATCTCCTCAGTGAGGCTTGGACTGACACCAAAGTGGAAGGGGTAGCAATATTCCAGCAGCTATCTCCTATCCAGGTTCGAGAAATCCAAGCAGTGTTACAGGAGTTTGAGGGCATGTTCACTGGAAAACCAGGGTGCACCCACCTGGTGCAGCCCCAGGTGGATACAGGACCCCAAACGCCTATTAGGCAGACCCTTATAGGGTGCCAGAGAGAGAGTCAAACAGACTCTGAGGGAGGAGATATAGGAGATGTTGGAACTAGGGGTAATTAAAAAGTCCAACAGTCCCTGGGCCTCCCCAGTGGTGCTGGTGCCAAAGAAGGATGGCAGCACCAGGTTCTGTGTGGACTGCAGGAAATTAAATAGTCACACAGAGTCAGATGTTTACCCCATGCCTAGGACAGATGAGGCCCTAGAGCAGCTGGGTGGGGCCAAGTATCTTACAACTATTGATCTTACTAAGGGTTACTGGCAGGTGCCCTTGACTCCCAGTGCTAGAGAGAGGTCAGCCTTTGTGACTCCTATTGGCTTGTATGAGTTCACAAAGATGCCCTTTGGAATGAAAAATGCCCCAGTAACTTTCCACAGGCTGGTAGATCATATTCTAGCAGGAGCAGGAGGGTTTGCCCTTGCTTACCTAGATGATATTGCCATCTACAGCCATTCCTGGCAAGTGCACCTTCGACATGTCAGGGAGGTGCTGGGCAGACTACAGAGGGCAAGGCTGACCATTAAGTTGAGCAAATGTCAGGTGGGTATGATAGAGGTCTCCTACCTAGGATATAGAGTGGGAAGTGGAAAGATCAGGCTAGAACCTGCCAAAGTGGAAGCTATTCAGGCATGGCTTGCACCTGTTACCAAAAAGCAGGTGAGGGCATTCTTAGGGACAGCAGGGTACTACAGAAAATTTATCCACAGTTATAGCACCATAGCTGCTCCCGTCACAGACCTGACAAAGCAAAACAGGCCAGATAAGGTAGTGTGGACCCCAGCATGTAAGCATGCATTTCAGAAGCTTAAGAAAGCTTTGGGAGGGCCCCCTGTGTTAGCCAGTACAGATTACAGCAAATAATTTGTTGTGCAGGAGGATGCTTCAAACCATGGGGTGGGGGCTGTACTTAGCCAGGTTTCTTCAGAGGGAGAAGAGCACCCAGTGGTTTATCTCAGTCGTAGGCTCCCACCCAGGGAGGAATGCTATGCAGCTGTAGAAAAGGGATGTCTAGCCATAGTGTGGGCACTGCAGACACTTCAGCCTTATCTGTATGGAAGAAAATTCACTGTAGTTACAGATCACAATCCCCTAACATGGTTACACCGAGCCAGCCAGCAAAATGCCAAGTTGCTATGATGGAGCCTAGGATTGCCAGCATATGATATGTCAGTGCAGCACCACAGTGGGGTTAGCAATGCCAACGCAGATCGGCTTTCAAGACAGGGAAAGGGATAAGGTATACTCAGATAGACCTAACCCTCTCAAGCAACGTTTCTCAAGGGACACGTGAAAAACTAGCTTGAGTTCTCAGGGGGGAATGTAAAAAACTGAAAGGCTGCCAGCCCAGCTAGATAGAATTTTTTAGATAATTCGATGTTATTGTAAATATTAATAAAATCCACGGGATGTTTCACAAATGTAAAGATAACTGTGTTAAATGTTGAACTTCAAAAATGTAACCACAGTGCACTCTGCTGGAAGAAAGCTGATATAGTAAAGCATTTTATGACTGATCTCAAAGCTTGGAGACAGAATGTCTGGACTAAGCAATTCCTTCTACTGTTTTGAGACCAGTGTTAATTGATAGATTTTACATGTATAATGTCTTTTATTGCTGTGGGTTCCTGGCAACTGCAAGATCAAAGATATGTTAAACTCTGAGTTTCTGTTAGAGTGGAAACTAGAGAAGAATAATGTAATCTAATATGAGTCAGCAGTGATGTATTACCAGTTTGAGATCTCAGAATCAAAGAGAGGGCATTTTGAATTTTGTCTGAAGAACATCCACTCACCAGTACTTTGACTTTGCTGTGTATGTAAGTAGGATCTTAGACTTTAGTGTTTCTCTTAGAAATAGATAGAACATAGTAAGTTTAGACTAGCTAGTTTCTATATTTATGTCAGACTATTCTACAGTATTATTTTAAGAATTTTCCTGTGATCTCTGAACTCTTGACTAGCACTGTGTTGAACTGATCAGATTTGTCTTCTGTTTTTATTATTTATTATTACATATTTTTAAATCTTTCAACTGTGGCTGTTTTGTGTAGAGATAATTTAAGCTCTAGAGTACATTGCATGTATATAGTGATACTGTATAAAGCCACTCCAGTAAGCCTTAAAAGTTCTGGTCACACTTACTAACAAATGGATAATAATATTGCACAGTAAAATTGGACCCCTTTGGGAAGGGCCTTATTGATAGCTGATAAATAGGGGTTCTGGTGGCAGTGGATTACTACCTTATAGCCTGGACAGAAGGGGCACAGCTAGTGAACCTGTGCCAGCATTCCCCAGGAGTGTCTGTGTGGTTGTATATAAATCATATCTCAAAGTATGTGTGTGTGTGTCAGCTACTTGGGCAGGGACACAAAGCACTGGTTGGACAGAGGGAGTGCTGGGATCACTTGGCTTGGAACCCTGGCTAAGGACTCCACTCTATAACTGTACCAGTGGGGAGTCTTATTGGGGATCTGGAGAGAAAGGGAGAAACCAGCCCCAGACTGACTGCAATCTCTGTGTTCTCTTAAGGGAAATTGTACTTTACTGTGTGTGTATTTGTTATTCCTCCCAATGTGGATGCCCGTCACTGGTGCTAGTGGTGAGGATTGAGGCTCCTTGATTACTGGGAAGTGCATGGGCATCACAATTATTATTATTATTATAATTATTATCACCTACTTCTTAGAGATGCACTCCAGCTTGTATTCTGTGCCTTAGTTGTCCTTGCTTAAATGCAGTACTTTGCACTTGTATAGATTAAGGACGGTATTCATAGTTGATTGCACAAATGTGATAGTGGTATTCCTGATGCTTATGAATAAGCATAGCAAAGGCACAATTCATAGAAACCATTTACACTAATGTGAAAGCATTTAAAAATAATGAGATGCAAATGAGAAATGTTGTAAAGTGTAGTATTCTAATGAGGCATTTTTGCAATTCATAGTCCGACATCTGCATGGAACACACATTCATTGTTAAATGCAGTGCTTCGCCTTTGATTGGAGTTGCAAACTGCAAACTTGTTTGTCCAAGTATGCACAAGCACTTCCCTGACACACAAGTGAATTATTCCCCCCAGCAAACACTTCATTAGTTTGCATCAAGTATGCAGAAGCACTAAAATGACACAATAAATTATTTTGCCCAATGATCACTTCAGCAGTCTGATCATGTATGCACAAGTACTTCCCTAACACACAAATGAATTATTCCCCCAGCGACCCCTTCAGTAACATTTTCTAGTATGTACAAGCACTAAAAGGAAACATTTACCCAAGCAACCATGTCAGTAACATGCCCTGGTATGTACAAGCATCAAAATGAAACATTCACCCATGTGACCCCTTCAGCAACATGCAGCAGTATGCATAAGTACCAAAATGAAACATTTCCCTATGGCACCCCTTCAGTAAAATGTCCAGGTATGAACAAGCACTGAAATTAAACACTCACCCAACCAACCCCTTTGGTAATATGCTCATGTATACACAATCACTACAATGAAACATTTACCTAGGTGACCCCTTCAGTAATATGTCCAGGTATGCAGAAGTACTAAAATGAAACATTTCTGCAAGAGACCCCTTCAGTAAAATGTCAAGGTATGTGCAAACACTGAAATGAAATATTTCCCCCAAAAGCTTTCAATAAAATGTCCAGATATACAGAAGCACTACAATGAAACATTCACCCATATGACCCCTTCAGTGAAATGTCCAGGTATGCACAAGTACTAAAATGAAACATTTCCCCAAGGGACGCTTTCAATAAAATATACAGGTATGCACAAAGACTGAAATGAAACACTCACCTAAGTGACCCCTTCAGTAATCTGCCCAGGTATGCACAAGCACTACAAAAAACATTCATCCAAGCAATCCCCTCAGTAATATGTGCAGGTATGCACAAGCACTGAAATGAAACATTTACCCAAGCGACCCCTCCAGTAAAAATGTCCAGGTATGCAGAAGAACCAACTCATATCCCCTCACATTTCCATATTCTGAATGAAACCTGCTGCTTTCTGGCATAACTTCAGGGTGATTTACACTGTTTGTATGCAAATTAGTTCATTATAGATTCATGTCGAAGAATTTAACTCATGCGCATAAGTGTAAAACCCCTTAACGGCATAGTAGCCGTCCTCCTATCACTTATGTGATAATCACATTATGTATTTGCAATAGATGGGTGTGTTCAAAAAAAGTCCTGCATATTTCTGTAGTCATCCTGATGGTCCTGGACTTTCAAAACCTCATAGCTCTGCTCTTTGAGGATCACTGCTACAAAAATGTGAAGTCCCAGACTATGTATACTGCCCGAAATCTTAGCTACCATGTCTTTCACCCTATACCTCACCCAGCCACTAGCCCTGGGATCCTTCATGATACCCTCTCCAATCTTCCTATCCCCTCCTTTTTTATGTAAAAAGAAATGTGGACTGTTTTCAACCTTGAGTATTATATCTGAAGTTTATACATTGAAGAATGCAAGGCCCAGAACCAACACACATGTTCCACCACTAGTTATTTCCATTTGTTCAGATATTTGTCCATTTATCTGTATTTTCTGCTTTCAAGCCATTTTCTATCCATTTATACAGCTTTCCCCAATCTTATTTATTGAATTCTCTTAATAGATATATTATTGAATAGTTTAGAATAAAACATCTCAGTGGTCCCTTAAGTACAAAAACATTTCAGCTACACTCTTCTTGTTTCTCCTGATATTCAATAAATATATATCCAAGGCTCTCAGCCATTTCAAATATGTCCTCATTATCTGCAGAAATCAGTGTGTGGCTTGGTTCTGCACAGTATTTGCCCTCCCTTTACTTCATATAAGAGTTATTCTTCAGAAACTGTGCACAGAATGTGAAGCGATTTCAACCAGGAGATGCTTCATTATGGCTGAATGCATTCCTAGGCCACATAGTTTTAATAATATTCTTTTTAGAAAAGCAAGAAAGGGGCAAAAACATTTCTGAAATACAGACAGGCAGTTCCCTCAGCTCGCTACCGTTTTGGCTAGTTTTATTTATTAGATACCTTCAATGGCTATTCAGGACGTGTTTTTTTATGTGTAACACAGACATGGCTTTTTGGAGGCATCAGAAAGACACCTCTTAGCTTACCTTTTCACATTTCACTGATATACTACAACACCATAGACTGTGGCTGACATTGGACTTCACACTGCATTTCCCTCGTTAAGTTTATTTTAAGTATGTAGACTTTTTTAAGTTCTCTTGTTGGTTTTGCTTTAACCACTTCTGCTGTGAGACTTCTGTACTCATCAGTCACACTTCCTTTTGTGATGATGTAGTCTTCTGTGTTAATCCGGAAACTACTGTCTCAAAGTCATAGCATAAGTATAGCTTCTGAGTGAAATCTTTAAAAATGAAAAACTTTTGTTCTCACATACACCTTGAAAATACCTACCATATACATTCATTCTTCCTCTTCTTCTTATACCCGTTACATGTGCACGTTAAAGTCAAGTCAGGGGAAATTTAATGCAGGACCTTTTTTCAGGACCAGTTCTTCCTTGTTTATGTTCTTCCAGAGATGTTATGTCCTGAACTGGGTGTGATATTTAAGGTGAAAGCTCACCAATTATTTATATAATATCACAGTCTGCATCTTTACCAAAATAACAGCCATCTGTATATATTCCAGTATCCCATTAGTTTTTCTAATTTTTAGATAATGCAGACAGTTGTAGCCTACAGCATTAAACTAAACTTTTATTATAAATCATTCATAAAATCAGAGAAGCATCCTAACAAGACAGTCTTCATGAAAAATGATACATTAAACACAATTGAAAAGAGGCTAACCAATGAGAAGAAATTTAAAAAAAAAATGAAGCCAATAATGATATGCCTGCAATAAATATGTATGGGGAAATACGAATAAACATGAGTGCAGGTGATCTTACTAATTATACAAATAAATACAAGAAATAATATTATCAACTTTACCTTTTAGGTTATTATGCGTAAGTGTTTTAAATATCCTTTCATTTTTAATGGCTGTGGATAGTTCCCCTCATGCTTCTCAACTGCTTTGTTTGTTTGTCTTTCGGCTTGTTCCTGGTAAGGGGTCGCCACAGCGAACTCCGGTCCGCTAATGATTGGCAGTAGATTTTTTACGAAACACCAAGGTGCCAGCTCGACGCCCAACCTTCAGCGAAGGCACACCCATTTACACACGCATGTCTTTCGAAAGCTACCCAACCGCGGGGAGGACATGCAGACTCCACACAGAAGGCACTCCCAAGCCAAGCCGAGAATCGAACGGGAGAACCTCTTTCTGCGAGGTAACGCTACCGCCGTACCACCGCGGCTTCTCTTCTCAACTGCTGAACATAAGAATTCTGGACAAAGCCAAAAATAATTGGTGGGGGGGGGGCAATCTTACAAACATAGAAAGTTGCTAAAATAACAAGTTTTGCATTGGCATGCATTTTATGAAGGATATGAAGTCTGAAACTCACATGTCTATCATTATTTAGTAACTTCAGTCCTCAATAATTTGTCAGAAAAATATGAGAAGCAGACCAAAAATATTTGATGAAACCTTGGGCATGCTTTGCATTTCTGGACAGTTGAGAGGTATGCTTCTTTTTCATTAGCTACTCTGTTCATCGTTTTTTGTGACCACAAATTATGAGTTTACACTACTCTCTGTCAGCTTCTGTTTGATACTGTTTCCCCCTTTTTATCAAAAGCGTGTATTTCTTATGGTAGCCACTGGAATATTAATCCACCTGTAGGGTATTTTATTATATTCTAGAAATGCTTAATCCTCCTAACTTGTAACTCGTGTGATGTCATTAACAGAGGGCTTTGTCTTCCATGGCTCTGTCCTGTGCTGCCACCTCATTAATATGCAGTTCTCTGACATAAAAGCCAATATCAAGGGATTATGGCTACCCAGGTTTGCTGATGATTGCAAACTAGAGGAAATGATCAAATCCATTCAAATACTCAAATTGCTCAGCAAACCTTGCTCCAAACAAATCCAGTGCAGTTTCCTTTGATAAATCCAGCATCCCTACAATTTACCATAGAGGCAACTTTCCTTTTAAATTTTACATTCTTCAGGGACCTGGTTATGTATGTTAATAATAGACCTTCTGTTGGGCCACCAAATCTCCGGGGTGGTTAAAAAATCTTTCTGCCTTGAAAAACATTTCCTTCATCATATGACTGCTAGGTCCCAAGAAGTTATACTCCCACTTTCTTTGTCCCTTACAAAGTCTGTCATTGAGTATAATGCACCCTCTGGGGGGTATGACACCAAGTACATAAACCAGCTCAGACACCTCAGTGTTTGCTCACCAAAAAGATCTCGTGTATCAGTACCCTTAGTTACTCTGATAGATTAAAAGCTCTGTCGCTCTACCCAGTGTCATACAGATTACTGAAGGGTGAGCTCTGTTTAGCCTTCCATGCTGTAAATGACCCGGCAGCCCTCTTTGAACTACTTTACCTAAACAGAACAAGTGGTAAAGCAAACACCTGCTTCTTGTGACCTAAAACTTATACGGTCACATCTAAACACCAGATAGCATGAGAGATACTGAATCCAAAGTATCCACAATTCTGGGATAGGCTGCAATCTTTAAAAGCAGTCTAGCTAACTAGATGACTGGATGGGTGATGGCAAATTGCCCCTAAGGATATGTGAAGAAAGTCTGCTTAACAGGAGGCATTGTCAGTCTCCCACTAGGATTTGGGAACATGGCTAAGCTTCACAATGGACTTCTTGGCCATAAATATATTTATTTTGTTAACCAAGTTGGTCAGCTGGTCCACAGACCCATTTCAGCCATGACCTTTACCAGTGTGGCAGTAACAAATTGCAACATAGACCTACATTCATTAGAGATAACATAACAGCAAAATACAACAGCAGAAATATACAGACAGAACATAATTACTGTCATTGGGTGCAGAAACAGCTGAGAGAACAATTAATTATATTCACAGATCAGTAATAGGCGTATCTTATATGTTAATGAAAATGACATTTGTACAATTTAGACGCACATGAGTAGGTCAGGTATGATATAACCAACTCCTCACTCCAACACAACATGGGTTCCATCCTGGCCATAGCACAGTAACAGCTCTTCATTCATTTCTAGACATAGTAAACCATGCCTATGACTCCGGCAATCTAGTATCCACAGTCCTCCACGATCTCTCCAAAGCTTTTGATACTGTCTCCCATACCTACCTTCTTACCCACCTTTCTAAACTTAACCTTGCACAAAACACCATTACCTGGTTTAGCAGCTACCTCTCTGATAGATCCCTTGCTTATTATCATCTCTGCAAATATATGTATCAATTCCTCTAATAATTGAATCTCCAATTGCAAGAATATCTTTGCTCCCCAGCTCTGAGGAATCTTCAGCTTCTAATACAGTAATATCTAATCTATCAATTGTTATGAAAGATAGATCTTCATCACTATTAGTCTTATTAATCCTACTGTTTTCATTGTATATTAAATTCTCATCCAGCTAGTGTTGTAAATCCATAGCTTGAGTCATGTAGTCGTCTGTCTTTCTCCTCTTTTTTCTTACGGTAATGTTCTTCAGTCCTTCCACGTTCAGTTTTGATTTCTTCCTTTTCACCTGCCCCTTGCCCCTTTTTTCTACCTTCACAATTGGAAAGATGATGCCTTTTTCTGTAGGCTGAAGGTTTTCTGATAGACAAATATCATCATTTCCTGTAACCTGTGTGTTACGTAACAAAGCAGTGTCCTTTCACTACATATTCTCTTTCCTTTACAGTTATTAATCAGTTTCTTTTTCCTCCTTGTTATTTGTTGTGAACTTCTTTCTTTTTTTCTTTTTTGTTTCCTTCTAAACAAACTGGATCCTCAGATTGCTGAACACTTGCATCCAGAATTCGAGAGCTGCCAGTGGCATCATCTTGTTTCATAGGGGTTGAATGTTCTTTGCAGAAAATAGATGCATCACTTCCTAAATCTGTTCTATTTGTTCTATGCCTAACATTATTTAGTTCATCAGTCCAGTCATTAATATATGAAACAACAGTTCTCCAAGCCATGCCAATTGCACAAGTGCAATCATCATCATTAAGTCTAGATTTACTTCTAACAATGGTAAGCAAGTAATCCAACTTTTGACACGAGGAACACAGATCATCAGTGTTAGTTATCAACTGTTACCTTTAAATATACATAGCATTTATTACACTGTACAAGATATTTCTGCATTAACAAATCGTTAATTGCATACTCATTTAATGAATCTATATCCAGCTTCAAATGAATACAATATTACAAAAGAAAAGATCAAAATCAGTAACCAGAGAATTCAAAGAGAACTTAAATCAACTTCAATGACAAAAAATCACACCAGCAATATACAACTAAAGTACAGCAAGTTGTTCTGATCATACAAGTTCTACAAGCCACACAAAAGTTGTAATTCCTTTACGTCGCTCACAATCGCTCACAGTAGCACTTCCTTTTGACAATAAAGATAAATAAATCACAAACCAAGATGGGATTGTTCAGATAAGCTCAGGATTTTCCCCTCTGCGGTATGTGTAAATTTATAGCTGTCTAGGCCCCTTGGGGTGGCTAGAGCTTGCCTGTCAAAAACCTATCCCTTTCCAGCAACCAATTAGTGAAATTAAAGGTAAAACCATAAAATATGAATAAAAGTAAATATTAACAAGCAGTCCCTTTCTACCTACAAACAGTGAAAAACAGTGATTACAAATACAATATAAATTCAAATAAAACTTCTCTTATCAATCAACTCCACAGTAAGTCACAAACCAAGAAAGGATTATTTAGATGGAATTATTTGTTGTAAATAGAGTGGTGCATGTTATATTTGTTTTGAAATCCATGCTATCTATCTGAATGGTTGTATTTTGAGATATATTCCATCAACTGGATGTACAGAGACCTTTCCAATATTTTAGCTAGAAGATATGCTAAATAGTTTGCAATCTGGTGCAGAAGAGGGGTTATTCATTTGGGGGATTATGCCAGCAGTAGATGTTAGATTGGTAATGTTTTGTAGTGGTTTGAAAATATACTTTGTAGGCATTTGGATGAATTTTGGCTACAGTGTTGAATACTTCACTGATCTGGTTGTGTCAATATTCTCCAGTTGTTGGAATATCTGTTGTAAGGAGGAACCTTTGAAAAGATTGGGGGGAAGGCATACATTTTAAGTACGGTTTCTGAATTTGTGGCATTGGTTAGCTGATAATTATGCAATGTTTGGAATGCTGGGGATGTGCATGTAAAGTATTTATACTATTATGAAGCTTTGAATCTATACCACTCCAGAGGCAGTTGAACAATTAAAGCAATAATTAGAGTTTAAAAGTGCTTGTGCAGTACTTCTAACAGGTAGAGAGTATGATGACAAATCCCAAGGGAAATAAAATAACAAATGGTTAAATACTGCCATCCCATGTCTCCAGCATTAACTGTACATTCATACAATGATACAGAATTTTATTGACATTTGTAAATATTTTAAAACCTCCATACAGTACATTTTTTGGTTAATTCAGATTTAAAAATAGTCCCCTTTACGTTTGATTACAGATTGGAAATACTGTGCATAATAACAGTAAACATCAGGAAATAAATAGCTCTGCACCTAAGCATTGAACTGAAACACTGTTGCAATTTTGTGACTGCATTCTGAACCTACATATGTCATGTTCTTTTACCTGCCTGAATGGACTGAATATGCAACACGGCTGCTGTATTGAAAGTCAGGAACCCCAGTAAATTCAAAAGAAGGGCGCGTCAAGTCAGCGACATGTACATACATCAACAGACACTCACCATTAAGGCTTTTTCTCAGTATTCTCCTGTAAAAACCTGATGAAGCTTCTGATTTATCCAAATTACAAAGACTAGTATATTTGAAAGGAGGTGGTGGTGCTACGGTAGCGCTGTCGCCTCACAGTAAAATGCTGTCCGGTGCGATTCTCAGCTAGAGCGTCTTCTGCGTGGAGACATGCGTGAATGGGTGTACCTTCATTGAAGGTTGTGCATCAGGCCTGGCAAGCCGGTATGTAAAAATCAACTGCCAATCATTAGCGGACCGGAGTACCGCTGTGGCAACCCCTAACCGGGAAAAGCCGAAAGACACAAACAAAAGTATATTTGAAAGGAGGAAGCACAAAGCACCACACATATACCCTACAGAGGATTTAACATCATCATTCCATTCCATTGCTTCTGTCTGTACATGCATCTGTATATGTGTGTGTGTGTGTGTGTATATATATTATATGTCTTTATATATATTATAATATCAGATAAGAATGAACATAATGAATAACATAGAGCAATATACCCCAAAAAGGTTGAAATAAATAAATATTATTGAATGGTCATGTAACTGAATTCTAAAACACTGATCCAAAGATCAAAATGACAAAGTGTTTTTGCCAAGTGACACCCCCCAAAACTTAAATATATAAACTCCATAGTCACACCAACATGAAAAAAAAGATAAAACTATCCAAAGCAGCAAGAATCACTGCTACCCATACCTCTCAACTTCTGTGCACAAGAAATCAGGGCAAAGCCAAAAGTAAATGCCCAAATCAGGTACAGGTTTTCCATCAGCACTAATTTTCAGACCAATAAAAAGAAATAAAGTCCAATGTCCAGCATTACTTATTACTGCAATCCTCAGTCATTAACAAGAAAATCACTTATTTTACAAAATACGACCTGAAATAAAATGCAAAATGAAGGACATTCCTAACAACTGACACCTGTGTTAGTATCTCACTTGTAATACCAAATCTGATATTGTTAATCCTCATTCATTCCTTACGCATGGGTATCGGTTCCGAGCTCGGAACCAAGCTGGCCATTTTCCAAGCTCGCATCAGCTTCAAACTCTCGAGCTAAACTCTTACCCACAATTCCCCTCTCCATTTTACCTCAGATTTCGTTTGCCGCGTTGTCATTCGGTCGTGTCAAGCTACTTCTCTTGAGCTAAGTACAGTCAATTGTTGTTTAGTTGCTTTACGAATTACTTTTCTGTCAGAAAAGTTGATCTTTTATTGTCTCTTGCCCTATCGCATCTAGCATTCATAATTTCCTCTGTTTTTTTCTGTCCTTTACTTACCCTTTTTACCGCGAGGTAATTTTCTCCTTACTATCATTGGTAATCCTTTTCCCTTTCTTTTTCATACCTTCGGGTACTCTCTTGTACCATTGTTGGAACTTTTCTATTTGTCAATATGTCAGATAAAAAGGGTAGTCCGAGGTTTAAGCAGTGTTCTGATTGTGGACACAAACTGCCTACTTCTGATGCACAGTCTTTATGTGTTTATTGTTTGGGAGCTTCCCATTTATCTGTTGAACCACCTTGTACTATATGTGAAAACTTTTCTAATAGAACTTTGTTAGAAAGGAAAAATAAACTGATACTGAAGGGACTTCTAAAATCTCCCTTTTCAGAGGCTATTTCTGGGTCAGAGGTCTCAACCCCTCCTAAAGCCCATAAGAAAATGGATGTTTCTTCTAAGGCTAAATCCTTGCCTTCATCCCCGGCTGGGGACTCTCACCAACCAAAATCTAAAAAGGTAAAATTTCAGCTCTGGAGCTCTCTCGGTCAGCCCCAGTGCTTTTGGTGCCCAGACCTTTGGCACCAAGGCCTTTGGCTCCATTAGTGATTTCGGCTCCATCCTCTCCCGCAGGCTTCGACATATCAGCACCGAGGGGCTCCTTGGTTCAGACCTTTACCAATATATCGGCACTGACCATTCAGTCAGCGCAGACCTTGATCTGGTCAGCTCCGAGATCTTCCTTGGAACCGAGGTCTTTATTGTTGACTCCAGTTTTGTTGGTTCCAGCTTTGGCACCGACAACCACTTCGGCACCAATCCCTGTGTTGGTGCAGACAATGACATCGGCACCGATGACTTCTTCGATGCAGACTACAGTAGTTCAGTCTTTCTCTGCACCGTTGTCCTCTGTGCAGTCAGATGAGATGGGCACCGAGTCTGCCTCTTTTGCGGACAGGCCTGTTTCTCCCTCAATCTCTGTGAGGTGCACTAGAAGTCTTTCTGAACATGATGTGTTGCATCTTGTGGACCAGGCTTTCTTGGCCAGAGGTATTCCACCCCCCAGGAACTATCCTTCCTTGGGAGGTGATCACCCATCTCCAAAGACACCTTCTTATTCTCCTCCTTCATTGCCTTTGAAGTCCATGGATATAGTACAGTCTTCCCCTTCTGTGGTTCCCTTTATGGATCTCACTAAGGAACCGCAGTTGCCTTCATGGCAGGAAAGTTTTGCTATGACCCAGGATGTCAGCTGTGACACACATAGCTTGCTGCTCCACAGCCATCCAGGGACTCCGAGTTGGCAGGATGAGCCACTTAGGGGAGGAGTGCCCCCTGTCCTTGACATACACCCCTCTCCTGGTGGACCAGCCTTCCAACTGATGGAGAAGGCTTTCTCTGCTGCTGGCAATACCGGACTGTCTATACCTCTGCCCTCCTCTGGTACACTGGTTTCACAAGTCACACCTAGCGGACACCGGGTGCAAGGGCCTCGGGACATATTCCCTCAGGAATCCCCTTTTCCATTGTCTTCCCCAGCTTCTCCCAGTGAGGAGGTCCACCGGAAGAGTTCATGTAAGAGGAAGCACATGGACTCCACAGAGGAGTCTCTCACCGAAGACACAGATTTCGATGAGGGGGAAGGATCCCCTTGGTCATATTCTGAGGTATCCTTTGGTGATATCCTTGAAATCCAGAAACAGAGAGGTGACTGGCAACCCTCTAATCCTACCCCTGAGGAATCTGTGTTCCAGCAGGCCTTTTGCATCCAGCCCCCTACCTCCTGGGTTACGTCACCTGCTGATGAACTTGTCAAGTTCATCGGGAAGCATGCTTGGAAGGCCACTGATACTGTTGAAGCTATTCCCCAGAGGCCAGATAAGATCTTGTCCCCTCCTGCTTCAGATCCCCATTGGTCCAAAGGTCTTCCTGTAGATGCTTTAGTAGTGGCAGCCGCAACAAAAAAGGATCTGGCAGAAGAAGAAAGCCAGACTGTCCATCCACCTAACAGAGAGTCCCGGGCCCTGGACAGAATAGAGAAGCACACTTTTGCTTCAGCAACCTTTGCTATCAGGTCCCTGAATTATATGGTACATTTTACCAGGCTTCAAAGGGATCTGGTTTCTGAGCTCCCTGAAACCTTGGCTGGTGAATTGTCTGATGAGGTCCGTGACAAAGTGACCTCTCAGCTGGCCACTATTGAGTCTATCTCTACCTCCTCTATGCGATTGATATCTCGTGCATCAGAAGGAGCAGCTAGAGCAGCAGGTTCAGCTGTGGTCTTGAGACGACATGCCTGGATGCACTTGTGCAACTTCACAGAACCTTTTAAGTCTTCCTTTCTTAATGCCCCCATTGAGCCCTCCTCGTTGTTTGGGCCCAAAATTAAAAGCACACTGGCCAGATGTGAACAAGACGGTAAGACCCTTTCTGCCGTAGGAGTCCGTTATTCTTCCCCTCTATGTGTTTTCTCCCAAAACCAAAAGAGTGGGAAGATATGGTTCAAGAAATCTCAGGGTCCTTTCCGTGACACACAGGCCAAGTTCTTCCCCAGAGGCAGAGGGGGAAACTCACAGGGAAGATGCTCCTTTCAGGGCAGAGGGGGACTGCGTAACCAGGGTTCTAGGGATTCTTTCCCTGGTCAATCCTACCAGCGCTCCTGAAGAGCAGCCCAACTCCTTTCATCTGGAGGTGGTTGGGGGACGTTTCTCCTTGTACCCTTCTGCCTGGCTAACCATCACCACCGATTCTTGGGTACAAAGGATCATAACCAGAGGTTATCATATCCCCTTCGATCTTTGTCCCGTCCCTTCAAAAAATCTTCCCGACGTTCCACCCAGTCAAAGGGAAGAAGCAGCACTAGAGATAGAAAAGCTGCTACGAAAAAGAGTCATCCAGATAGTCCCTCCAGACCAGATAGGATCTGGATTCTACTCAACTATTTTTGGTGCCAAAGAAAACCGAGGACGGGAGACCAATTTTGGATCTCAGTGTATTGAACAAGTTTGTGAGAGTACAAAAATTCTGGATGGTCACTATACAGTCTATCCTCCCGCTTTTGGAAAAAGACGATTGGATGTGCTCTATAGATCTTCAAGATGCGTACTACCACATAAAGGTGTAGAAGCCATCAAGAAAATTTCTGCGATTCTATGCGGGAGCCAGTCACTACCAGCTCAGAGTACTGCTCTTCGGACTCTCTACAGCCCCCAGAGTGTTCACAAAGTGCATGGCAGTTGTCACAGCTCACTTGCGACTTCAAGGATTCCAGGTGTTTCCGTACCTAGACGACTGGCTCATCTCCGCCCCCACCAGACATCTACTGGAAAAAGCCCTGGAATACTCTCTCCTCACTGCTCAAAGGCTAGGCATAACCATAAACTGGCAGAATTCCAATCTCACCCCATCTCAGTTGACAGAATTCATAGGGGTTATCTTGGACACAAAAAACTGCAGAGCTGCTATTCCAGAGCACAGAATTTTAAGGATAAAGCAACAACTAATTCCAATCCTTTCAAAGGAAAAATCCACAGCTCACTCAGTTCTACAGCTGTTGGGTTCCATGGCAGCCTCCATCACCATTGTTCCCCTGGCCAGGTTTCACATGAGGCTTCTACAATGGTTTCTGCTCATCCAGTGGTATCTTTTTCAGCATCCTCTTTCAGCCATGATTCAAGTAACCCACAGGTGCAAACAGGATTTAAATTGGTGGATGACACACAATCTCTCTCAATGGACACCCCTTTTCCCCCCAGCAACCCAAGGCCACAGTGACCACGGACACCTCCCTGATGGGGTGGGGAGCTATGTCAGGGAAAGACAGTCCAAGGCACTTGGTCCCAACTGGAGGACCATCTGCATATAAATGTTCTAGAGCTGAGGGCGGTGCTTCTGGCGTTGCAAGCATTCCATCCCCTGCTACCGTCTGGGACAATTGCAATTCAATCAGACAACATGGCGGTGGTCTGGTACATCAACAAGCAAGGTGGAACCAAATCTTACCCCCTTTGTCGAGAAGCCATGAGGATATGGCAATGGGTGATGGCTACCAACCATTTTCTTATAGCAACGCACATTCCCGGGAGTTCCAACATGATAGCAGACAGACTCAGGAGGTGCATTCTACAACCTCATGAGTGGCCCCTGAATCCCTTGATAGTGGCGGTGATCTTCCACTGCTGGGGCCGACCTTGCTGCGACCTCTTTGTATCCCCGACCAACTACAAATGCAGCAACTACTTCCCCCTGATTCCCCCTCTGAGACAGTCACCCAGGGATGCTCTAGTCCATGATTGGCCCTCGGGTCTTCTCTACGCATTTCTGCCCTTTCCTCTCATTCCCCAGTTTCTGAAGAAAGCCCGGCGGTTGAAGAGCAAGGTAATCCTCATAGCACCATATTGGCCACAACAGATTTGGTTCCCATTCCTTTGGCCTCACCTACTAGATCGACCATGGATTCTCCATCCAACCCCGGAGTTGATCTCACACCCACAGAACCTGATTCATCCCAACCTGAACAGCCTGAAGCTAACGGCATGGCTACTCCAATTCCCTTGATTGCCAGGCAGAATGATCTTTCTTTGCCAGTACGTGATATTCTCATTACTTCTCATAAGTCTTCCACTAGAATTACTTATCTGAGCAAGTGGAAAAGATTTACCTGTTGGCTGAAAGATAAACTAGACTATCTGGCCAACCTGTTTCATTCGGGTCTATCGGCCTCTACCATTAGAGTTCATTTGGCTGCAATTTCTAATTTTCATGAGGGTGTCCAAGATTCCTCTCTTATGTCCCATAAATTGTGCAAGACATTCATAAAAGGTGTCAATCATCTGAAGCCACCTTTTAAAGAACCTATTCAACCATGGGATTTATCATTAGTTCTGCAAGCTCTGACGATGGCACCTTTTGAACCAGCCTCTTCTTACGACCTCAAGTATTTGTCATGGAAAACCTTGTTTTTGGTCACTATTACTTCTGCCAGATGTATTTCTGAACTTCAAGCTTTATGTACCAAGACTCCATACTTGAATTTTCATAGAGATAGAGTGTCTCTGAGAACTAATCCGTCATTTCTGCCTAAAGTGATCTCTGAAATGTCCATTAATCAAGCCACTGAATTGCCAGTTTTCTTTCCCAACCATACAAACAGAGGAGAGTATTGCCTACATACCGTAGATATACACAGGCAAATCTGTTTTTACTTAAACAAGACTAAACCATTTTGTAAATCTGACCAGTTATTTTTGGCCTTTTCTGGATCTAGATTAGAATCGGCTGTTGCTAAGGTCACACTAGCTAGATGGTTGAAGGACTGTGTGACTTTTATTTACACACAATGTAATATCTCGTTGCTTACTACCATGAAAGTTCATTCAACAAGGTCGATGGCAACTTCTGCTGCCTTCCATGCCAGAGCTTCTTTACATGACATCTGTGCAGCTGCAACTTGGGCTACGCCTCATCACTTCATCAATCATTACAAATTGGATTTGGCCTCCAGGGGAAGAGCATCTTTCGGTTCTATGGTGCTCAGGAATGTCCTTCCATGAGAGCCTCCCAGGAATAGAGGTAGCTGGGGACTCTGTCCCATGCGTAAGGAATGAACGAGGGTTAACAATATCAGATAAAGAATTTATGTCTTACCATAACATTCCATCTGTATTGTTGATCCTCGTTCACTCATTACGACCCTCCTTCCTTCCCCCTCCTGTGGTTTCTAGTGGATCTCACCATCCAGTTCTCTTAGGTTATTTGACCAGTGGTAGCCTCTACCTTCTTTAACTTGCAAACTCAATCTGAGGTAACAGGGAGAGGGGAATTGTGGGTAAGACTTTAGCTCGAGAGTTTGAAGCTGACGCGAGCTTGGAAAATGGCCAGCTCAGTTCCAAGCTCAGAACCAATACCCATGCGTAATGACTGAACGAGGATCAACAATACAGATGGAACGTTATGGTAAGACACAACTTCTTTAGCTTCTTTTTCAACATTATTGTCAAATGCACAAACAGGTATTTGCTCCATATTTTATTTTTTGTACAAACAGTATATATATATATATATATATATATATATATATATATGGGTCTACTTTAAAAGCCCGAAACGCTACTTCGCCGACACAAAAATCACTGACGCCAGATAACCGACAACGCACAAAACCGACAACGCAAAACACCGAACACCATAACACCGACACACCGAACGTAAACAACACACCACACTACATAACATACCCACTAGCCCTAACCCAAACCCTAACCCTAAGGTACGACACTATTGCACACTTCACCTACCTGCACCCTAACCCTAACTCACTTAACCTACCCCTAGCCCAAGGTCCGACACTATCGCACACTTCACCTACCTGCACCCTAACCCTAACTCACTTAACCCACCCCTAGCCCAAGGTCCGACACTATCGCACACTTCACCTACCTGCACCCTAACCCTAACTCACGTAACCCGTCCCTAAACTACAGTCCCTCACTATCACACACTTACCTTACACGAACCTTAACTCCGACACTTGCACACACTCACCTTTCCCACAGCCTAACCCAAAATCCCACAATATCGCACACTTACCTCACCGCTCCTAACGCCGTCACTGTCGCACACTTACCGAGTCGCGATCGCACATTACCCTTGTCGGTCTTTCCGCTGTCGGCAAATCACCCTGTCGGTAAACTTACCTGTCGGTCATTTGGTCTTCGTTTTCCGCGTGTCGGGGAATCGTCGGTTCGGTCTTTAGAAGTAGACCCATATATATATATATATATATATATATATATATATATATGTGTGTGTGTGTGTGTGTGTGTGTAGATATGTATTTGTATATCTGTGTGTGTGTGTGTGTGTGTGTGTGTGTGTGTGTGTGTGTGTGTGTGTGTGTGTGTGTGTGTGTGTGTGTGTGTGTGTGTGTGTGTGTGTGTGTGTGTGTGTGTGTGTGTGTATATATATATTTTATAATCCCGAAATATCGAATTTCAGAATCTTGAGATCATAAAGCCAAAACCTTAAAATCCCGAAACCCCAAAAGTGCAAAATTCAAAATCACGACTGCTACACTAACCATACACCACACACATACGCATACACACACCTTCCCCCCACACACAAACCTACACTGCTGCACCCCCCCCCCACTTAAATATACTAACTACGAGGTCACACTACACAGACAAACACAGGAAAACACCACCATACAAGCTACATTCCCTTCGCACACACACATCACAGTAACAAAACACATTGACACACACTAAAGCCCCTAACCAAAACCCTTAAACATAAATACTTATCTGAACTTCCAGATATCCATTCACACACTGCAACACCAGAAGCACTAATTCAACATCTCAGGACTTCGGGATTTTGAAATTTGCGCTTCTGGGGTTTCGGAGTTTTGAGCTTTCAGCTTTATAATCTTGGGATTCTGAAATTCAATATTTCAGGATTATAAAGTGTTCCTATATATATATATATATATATATATATATATATATATATATATATATATATATATATATATATATATATATATATATATATATTATACATAAGTATGTATTGCATATTAAACCACAGAGGACTTTGAAAAATATTCTAAAATGTTGGATAAAAAAGGTTATGACTTTGCTAAAGGTTTCAATGGAGAGTCATTAGATCATAAAATGCCTTTAAGCACCATAGAGTCCAATAATAAATTAAGGTTACCATCTATAGAAATATTTACTTTAAAATCTGTTAGGTATTGCTTACTGGTATATTATTAAAAAAAAATCATCCATTTTTTGATACTATCCTGCCTAAAAATGTACATTTGGTTTGGGAAGGTGAAGGCTATAGGTGAGCATTTATCATAGTATAAGAAATATATACCTAAACAGTGAACAGTTTATGTTAGGGAATTTAACTGGTTGTAACATCTGAGACAATTGTGTTTGATGTCATAATAGTTCAAGAATCCTACTGCTGACCCAGATTAGTACTAGGCTAATTGCCCTTGGGGGCCATTTTAAGCCTAGCCAGTTACCCCATGTGAAAATCAAACCCTGCACCTTATGTCTGTCCTCCCATCAAACTAAGTAGTTTACAACAGTGAATAAAACAAAGACCTTTGAGATCAGATGTAATGTTGAATTCAGTTCTGAATGGATAATTTACATGGTTATCTCTTCTTGTCCAATGCTGGATAAATATCTAAATTTTTTAAACAAAGAATATATTTGCACCTTAGCACCATTCAATGCCATCATGATAGGATCCCTTTATACAAACATACTTTGAATCATCCTACAGTTATTTTCACACTTAACTGTGATTGAAAAGTGGGTAGCAGATGGACTTCAGAAGTCAATTTGGCATAATTATTTAGACAGGCAAAAAAAAAACATTTCAGTATTAATGCTGGGAGTGCTTTATAAACCAGGTTGATATAAAATGCTCCAATCTTTATTTAATTAATTAACACTATTTAGGCCAATAAGGTATTATTCTATTTGATGCTCATAAAACCTGATATCTTTATGCATATGTTTTAGCATAATTTGAAATAATATATTATTTGGTATATTGTTTATATTTTAGTTATAATGACTATCTTAGTACTTCTTGCACTGTACAAGCTGCTTTGAAAGTTTTTTTTCTTGAAGGGCTTTCCGTGTCATGATTTGATAGTTGCTTATTACGTTAGCTGAAATCACAACATTAGGTGAGCAATATATGTGAATATTTGTTATCTTTCTTATAAGCAAAGTTAGTGTAAGTGTATGACTTTAAAAAAATCTGGAAATAAAATGCATGAAATAGAGTTTATATTATTGTATTTGATGTTATTAGTGTTGTACATTCTCCTTTATTTAAGTTCTTATCTGTTAAGAGGAGACAAATGATAAAGAAGAAGAATTATTTAAACTCAGATTAATTTCATTGCTCTGGATTCACACTGAAGTGTCTCACCAAATGAAACTGGTTTGCATTGTAAGGACTTGTTTCCTTGAGTTATAAAGTTCAGCTTGGTATTTACTTCCTCAGCCTTGCGCATCTGTTTGAGTGTCTGAACACTGATGATATCTTTCTGTTGTGTTCTGTGTACCACTTTACAGGATTTATGCACCTTGTGTGGTGTGTGTATGTCTGTGTTTGTATTTAAAACTCAGCTAATGAATGATGCTTTCAAATGCTTGTTTAACTGCAGTGATAAGTAATGTAGCACAGATAACTAGCTGAAAGTCAGGGATGACAACTGATAGAAAGTTTACCAAATAGTTTGACAATTGCAGTCAAAGTGCGAAACTCAAGTAGGGGTTAGTAAGTTATAAGATTATTGATGGCGCTTGGTAATTGTTTCAGATTAAATCACTGCTGTTATAGCATGGACATATAAATCCACACAACCAGTGCCAAGCTGTATGTGATAGTTAAGGGCTATGGTTTCATGATCTTCTCTACTGCCTGCAAAGAAATATGCAAGGAGAGGTTGGCCATAACATTGTGTGGTAAATGCACAGAAGTGCATTTGTCTTAGTTGATGACCAAAACCAGCCACATTGAACTGAGCTTTAAAATGCCCACCTGCAGAACAGAGTTTCAATCACATGTGTTATCATCTTTGACCCCAGCCCTATGCTATCTGCTGCTACCTTACCAAGAGTAACTAACACTTGTTCAAGTGTAGTTAGTTTGCACACACACACACACACACACACACACACACACACACACACACACACACACACACACACACACACACACACACACTCACTCTATCTGTCTTTCAAACACAGAAACACACACATTCACTCTGTTTGTCTTTCAAACACAGATACACACACACACACACACACACACACACACACACACACACTCACTCTATCTGTCTTTCAAACACACACACACACACACACACACACACACACACTCACTCTCTGTCTTTCACACACACACACACACACACACACACACACACACACACACACACACACACACACACACTCTCTGTCTTTCACACACACACACACACACACACACACACACACACACACACACACACACACACACACACACACACACACACACACCTTTCCTCACTTCATAGTATCACCCTGCCACTGGCGAATGCAATCTGACAAAGCATGAATATAGCAACTGTTTATCTTTAACATAATTCAGCCATTAAATATCTGCATTGTAGCTGTAGTAGTAGCTTTGATTAAGCACTCTTGAAAAAGTGAATGTCAACAGTTGTGATATACTTGTCTACACACATTGCCTTATAGTAATAAATAAACCTGTTGTGAAATTAATTGAAAGAAACTCTTTACTTGAAATGAATAAAAAGTAGGTAATAAAAAATTCATCCACAGGATTCAAGCAGAGCAATCCAAATTTTAAGTCAAACGGAGAATAAATAATAACGCGGACTACTCGAACAGTCCAGTTTTATTAACAGAAGTAAGCGCTTTCACCATTCGGCTTCATCAGACATGAGTTAGAAAAATTTAGAGCATTTAAATATCTAACACTTGCATTTCATTGGTCACTACAGTTATGACATCACTGAACATTAGATTCTTAAAATATGTTATAAAAATCTAAAACAAGATATTATAAAAAACATTAATATAAAACATAAAAATGTAAACATGAGTAAAATACTTTAGTATTTTGATAACACTAGTAGAAATAAAATATCTATACTAAACATATAAATCTTAACTAAAAAATCCCATAGTTAAGAAAACATAAATCAAAATTCAAGGCTAATGAATCATTCAAGCAGAAACTATAACCCTTCTCTTTCGTAGTAATGGTTTAAGGGAGGCTTTATCATTTAATCCAGGCTCCTTATCTGCTTGACATCTAATAATCCACCTTAGTTCATTTTCTTCAGTTAATGTTTCAATGTCACCACCTCGTATATTTGGTTTAAATACTTGTATAACAAGGAATACAAATGTGTGACTAGGACCTCTCTCCTTGTGATGTTTGGCAAGGGCATTAGTATGGATACCTATACGAATATGATATATGTGTTCCCTGACGCGTTCCCTGAGTTTTCTATTGGTCTTGCCTATATAGAAAGACTCACAGGAAACGCACCTAGCCAAATACACTAAATGTTCACTTTGACAGTTCGTGTTGGTATGAAAGGTGTACTCATCATTAGTGACAGAATGTATAAAGGAGACTCTCTCATCTATGTAGGAACATTGTTTACACTTCTTACATGGCCTGGTGTTAACTGACTCAGAAGGGATATAATGATGTATCCTATCTAAAGGTCGTTGTTAAAGAATACGCTTCAAATTCTTCCTATTCCTAAAAACATAGCCTGGTTTTGATCCTACAACTCTCCTAATATTTTCATCTAATAAGAGTACATCCCAGTGCTTCTCAAATACATTTTGAATCTTTGCTATATCAGTTGTATAAAACAATGGGACTTTCAGATGTCCTAAACCCCAGGAACACTGTGGCTGATCCTCAATTGGCCCACCATCAGAAAAGTATGGTTTGGCCCTAGTTGGTCTAAGGGAATTTACAGTATCAATAGCTACTTCCACTTCACGTTGTCTGTAGCATCTATCAAGAAGTCTTTCTTTGAGGTTCAAAACTTCCAACATATATCCATCATGAGTTGGATTGAGTCTGGAGGCCCTCATAGCTTGACCCCTTACCACATTTCCAAAAATGAAAGAAGGGTGCATACTTTCCCTATTGGAGTAGGGTATTCCTATAACATGCCTTGCAGTGTATGGATGTATTTAATAAGCCATTGTCAAGCCTCATTGTATCTACATCAAGAAAGGAAATCCTGCATCTAGAATAGTTCACAGTGAAATTAAGGAAACTAGTCAAATCATTAATAAGTGATACAAAATCAAGAAGTTCCTTTTCCAACCCAAACCAAATGAAAAAAAGATCGTCTACAAAACGTCTATAGAATAAAAAATTACATCAAAATTCAGGTAAAGGGAAAAGCTGTGCCTCCTCCCATCTAGCCATCACTATGTTGGCGTAGCTATTGGCACATGAAGTGCCCATAGCCACGCCATCATTTTGCAAGAATATCTCTTTATTAAAAGTAAAGACATTGTTTTGTAAGACTGTCTCTAAAAGCAGGGTCAACTGATCTATAATCTTAGGGGTCAAATCAGAATGTTCAGTCAGGTATTAATGTACCATTAACACACCTACATCATTGGGAATCACTGTAAACAAACTCTTTACATCCATAGTAACGAGGATGTAAGGTTTGTTATCAGGTAACCCTTTTGTAAAGGTGTATAACTCTCAGAGAAAATGTTTACTGTCCCTTAAAATAATAGGATTTGCATCAACTATGGGTCTAAGAAAATACTCCAGATAAAGTGAAAGGGTCTCTGTAACCCAACCTCTCCCAGCTACTATAGGGCGTAAAGGTGGTTTCTCCATAGACTTATGAATCTTTGGAAGACCCTGTATAGCTGGTATGAGGGGTTTATTAACCCTCAAAAATTTTAGAAGTTCATAGTCAATATCTCGACTTTTATAAAGGTCATCTAACAAGTCATAAATCCTAAAAACCTTATTGGTAACTTCATCTATTCCAATCCTAGAATAAAATGAGTCTTCACTTAACATTAACATCATACTCTCCAAATAATCTTCTGAATCCATCACAAAAATTGGACCTCCCTTATCAGCAGGGCGAATGACTATAGAGGAATCCTTAATAAGTTCAGCAAGAGCTTTCCTTTGTTGGAAAGTTAAATTCTGTTTACCCTGTTTCCTTCTATTCTCCTTCTTTGACTTATTTAACTTATATAGATCTTGTTCCACTAGTCGAGTAAAAGTTTCCACCAAAGGGTGTAATGGGGGAACATATAGACTCGGGGTTCAAAAAACCTTACGCTCACCAGTACCATTGTTATCCCCAAACTCCAACTTTAATTGTACATTTCGTGCAAAAAGTCTTGTATCTAAGACTGTATCTGTAATATCACTTACTCTACTAGGAATAAATGTTAAACCTTTATTTAAAACTTGAGTCTCAAATTTATTTAAAATTTTGTGTGATAAATTAAGAACTAAGGATTGGGAACACGTTCCCACATCTTCTTCAGAGTGGGTCCCGTGTGATCGCTCCCTGAACCTTTCCGTTTCACCTTCCCCCTGCTGTATGTTCTCTGCCTCTGCATCTGTTGGGAGGTATCTATAGGAAAAGGGACTAATAAATTAGGCCTTTCTGTGTTTGGATGTATTAGTGAAGGCATAGCCAATGTAGTTTTACGTCTTACCACTTGTTCAACAAGTGGTTGGGGTAAAGTGATATTGGTATTCACATGTTCTACAGAAACATTGTTATCACTTAAATCATTAAGAACATTTATATCCATCAAATTACTTTCATTAGAGTTAACCTGAGGCTCCAAATTTAAGCCGTCACCATTAATAATGTCTAAATTGACAGTAGTTTCTGATACATTATTAGCCATTACAGTTTTTACTGGATTCACATTCAACACATTAGTGGATAGTCCAGTTGTAGAAGAAGCATTACGGTTATTATTAGCTTCATTAATATGCCTGTGCCAAGTAAAGACATGGCCCAGTTTAAAATCTCTAGTGTCTCTGTTAATTTTATTCTTTTTTTGCTCCAGAAGTCTCCTTTCATATACGTTAACACTGTCCAAAAGTCTGTCCATTGCTCGCTCTGCTTTATGGCCAGGAAATTTAGATAAAATACATTCCTGTTGTTTGATTAAGTCACTCCTCAGTCTATCCTCCTCTGGACCGAAGAAATCATTTAACAGCCTCATGTATTTATAACTAAGCTCTAAATTGAGCTGTTGCCATTGATATAACAAACTTGGGTATAAATTACCTGTTGTCGGCATCTTCAAAATGCGCAACCCTCTTGGCACTATCTTTCTGTCCAAACAAACTTCAAAGTGCTGGCGTTGCAATTGCATTCTCTTGAGCTTTAAAAAATCCAGCTCAAGTTTGTTAAGTTCCTCATTCAGGCCGATTAAATTATTAGATTCATTGCCATCGAGCTCGTTTTCATCTGTAGGTTCGTAGAATGTGAGCAAATTCTCATGACCAGCCACACACTCCTGAAAGCGTGTAGGACGACTGTTGTTCACTTCATGACCTCGTAGAGTATACGGCAATTCAGTGACTTCATTTCCTGTTTCGGTCATGCTCCCTCGGTGTAACGTGAACGGAGTAAAAAGTAATAGAAATAAGCAAGCACAACACCAGAGGGTAAAGAGTCCTGTGGTTATATCCAAAAGTCATATCACAAAATATTGCAAAATGAATAATAAAAAATTCATCCACAGGATAAAATAAAAAGTAGGTAATAAAAAATTCATCCACAGGATTCAAGCAGAGCAATCCAAATTTTAAGTCAAAAGGAGAATAAATAATAACGCGGACTACTCGAACAGTCCAGTTTTATTAACAGAAGTAAGCGCTTTCACCATTCGGCTTCATCAGACATGAGTTAGAAAAATTTAGAGCATTTAAATATCTAACACTTGCATTTCATTGGTCACTACAGTGATGACATCACTGAACATTAGATTCTTAAAATATGTTATAAAAATCTAAAACAAGATATTATAAAAAACACTAATATAAAACATAAAAATGTAAACATGAGTAAAATACTTTAGTATTTTGATAACACTAGTAGAAATAAAATATCTATACTAAACATATAAATCTTAACTAAAAAATCCCATAGTTAAGAAAACATAAATCAAAATTCAAGGCTAATGAATCATTCAAGCAGAAACTATAACCCTTCTCTTTCGTAGTAATGGTTTAAGGGAGGCTTTATCATTTAATCCAGGCTCCTTTTCTGCTTGACATCTAATAATCCACCTTAGTTCATTTTCTTCAGTTAATGTTTCAATGTCACCACCTCGTATATTTGGTTTAAATACTTGTATAACAAGGAATACAAATGTGTGACTAGGACCTCTCTCCTTGTGATGTTAGGCAAGGGCATTAGTATGGGTGACTAGGACATCTCTACAACTGATATAGCAAAGATTCAAAATGTATTTGAGAAGCACTGGGATGTACTCTTATTAGATGAAAATATTAGGAGAGTTGTAGGATCAAAACCAGGCTATGTTTTTAGGAATAGGAAGAATTTGAAGCGTATTCTTTGCCAACGACCTTTAGATAGGATACATCATTATATCCCTTCTGAGTCAGTTAACACCAGGCCATGTAAGAAGTGTAAACAATGTTCCTACATAGATGAGAGAGTCTCCTTTATACATTCTGTCACTAATGATGAGTACACCTTTCATACCAACACGAACTGTCAAAGTGAACATTTAGTGTATTTGGCTAGGTGCGTTTCCTGTGAGTCTTTCTATATACGCAAGACCAATAGAAAACTCAGGGAACGCGTCAGGGAACACATATATCATATTCGTATAGGTACCCATACTAATGCCCTTGCCAAACATCACAAGGAGAGAGGTCCTAGTCACACATTTGTATTCCTTGTTATACAAGTATTTAAACCAAATATACGAGGTGGTGACATTGAAACATTAACTGAAGAAAATGAACTAAGGTGGATTATTAGATGTCAAGCAGATAAGGAGCCTGGATTAAATGATAAAGCCTCCCTTAAACCATTACTACGAAAGAGAAGGGTTATAGTTTCTGCTTGAATGATTCATTAGCCTTGAATTTTGATTTATGTTTTCTTAACTATGGGATTTTTTAGTTAACATTTATATGTTTAGTATAGATATTTTATTTCTACTAGTGTTATCAAAATACTAAAGTATTTTACTCATGTTTACATTTTTATGTTTTATATTAATGTTTTTTATAATATCTTGTTTTAGATTTTTATAACATATTTTAAGAATCTAATGTTCAGTGATGTCATCACTGTAGTGACCAATGAAATGCAAGTGTTAGATATTTAAATGCTCTAAATTTTTCTAACTCATGTCTGATGAAGCCGAATGGTGAAAGCGCTTACTTCTGTTAATAAAACTGGACTGTTCGAGTAGTCCGCGTTATTATTTATTCTCCTTTTGACTTACAATTTGGATTGCTCTGCTTGAATCCTGTGGATGAATTTTTATTTTTTTTTTATTATTATTCGTTTTGCGATATTTTGTGATATGACTTTTGGATATAACCACAGGACTCTTTACCCTCTGGTGTTGTGCTTGCTTATTTCTAAAAAGTAGGTAATGTTGTTTTAATAGTAAATACACATGCTTTACATTTTGCACAATGAAATATAAAATAAATAAGTTTCAGTTTGGTCCTGTATTTGGTTTTAATTTTAATATAAAGTTTATTTTAGCAGAATCACATAATTCTGGGGAGAAGCTATAGTCCAAAGAAGGTAATGCACTCTTTGACCAGAAGTAACATTTTAAGGAACACTAAATTTTAGGCACTGTAAATATGTCCACAATGCAGGCATTCTCACTTTAACAACTCTACTGCATTTCCACTGAAAGCAAGCACTTATTCTGTATAGTACACATTTTGCAATCTATGCATTTTGCATGCTTCAAAGTTTATTGAAAGCAACACCCACCATTTTTATAAATAAATGCTTACGTTTAACTCAGATTAAGATTGGTTTTCTGCATTCTCACAGTCATACTGCATGTTTTACTAAGCTACAATTCATTCAGACTGTGACAGGTGTCTTGCAATAATAATACTTTATTACTGAATGCTAGCTGATTTAATGTGAGTAAGAGAATTTAATGTGATTCTGAGGTGTACAACATAAAATTAATTTATGAGTTTTGTGGTACTTTTGATTATTTACTTTGCAAGCTAGCTGAAATTCCTGCATATAAAATTGTTTACAGTATGGTAGTGAGACTACTAGTTTAGTTTTGAAATTAGGAGGGAGTATTTGATTCCATACAATGCACAGCATCACATGGTATTTGGTCTTTTAATGAAACAATGTCAACTGGAAGGGAAGGGAACTCAGACATTCAGTTTTGGTTCTGCAAGTTATTATCCTGCTTGCTTATTTTAATTTAGAGGAGAGAGACATTTTATAGTTTGTCATAGAAGACAGAATAGAGGGCTGTTTTAAAATTAAATGAGAGTTCATTTTAAGCCATTTTTCAAAAACAGGAAGCCGGTTTGTACTTCTTTTACAACTGTGCAATGCTTTTTTTTTTTTTTTTTTTTGCTGTCAGCATACTGTATGTGAAGGCCATCAGTATGGTTTAGCAACTGACCCAGGCTAAAGAATACTAATATAATAATAACGGGCCCAGTATGGCTTCCTAAGGGACACTTTTATTTCCTACAAATTGTGTGGATTCATGACATCATTGTATTTCATATCAGGCTTCCTGCTGAAAAAGTGAAGTTCAAACTATTTTAATGTGAACGTATATACGTAGACTGCGGTGGTGGTGCTGCGGTAGCGTTGTCGCCTCACAGTAAGATGTTGTCCTGTTCGATTCTCAGCTAGAGCATCTTCTGTCTGGAGACATGCTTGAATGGGTGTACCTTCGTTGAAGGTTGTGCATAAGAGCTGGCAACTCGGCACGTAAAAATCTACTGCCAATCATTAGCGGACCGGAGTTCCTCTGTGGTGACCCCTAACCGGGAAAAGCTGAAAGACACAACAACAACAACAAGTGAAAACATATATACAAGTTCTGTATAACTTATTGTATCAAAGATCTTCAATAGGTCAAAGAAACATCCAGAGAATACTTTTCCTCTATTTAATAGTGCATACTGTAAGAGTTAGTAGACCTATATTGACTGATAATCCCTTTTGAAATTTGTGTTGTGAATCAATAATGATGTTAGTATTATCTATGAGATAAGTAATTCATTAGTGTTATATATACTCTTTCCATAGTTTTGGCTAGTAGACTCAGAATGACTATGGGCATAACATTATTAAATTCTGTTGAAGTGTTCTCTGTAGTGAGATGATATGTGCTTCTTTCCACAGATTGGGACTACAGCTTCTTTTATACTTCTGATTATCAAATAATAAGGTGGAATACCTA
The DNA here is from genome assembly GCF_019279795.1 of Protopterus annectens. Taxonomy (NCBI): domain Eukaryota; kingdom Metazoa; phylum Chordata; order Ceratodontiformes; family Protopteridae; genus Protopterus; species Protopterus annectens. Next base: position 264,623,906 of record NC_056733.1, read on the forward strand.
GGAAATGGGGAGCCATTCTAATAAATTTGATGCAAAGGCCATCATATCCAGAGGAGAAAGGCCTAGAGAGTTTGGAGCTGACACACAAACGCCTAGGAGGACGGCCTAGAATTTGGAACTGAATTGCTTCTGTGCCTATTGCTGAAACTGAGAGCAAAGCCTTGGAGACAGACCTAGAACCTAGAACTGTGTTGTGAATACTTGGATTTGTAATGGGACCTACCAAAGAGGCCTATCTATATCTGGAAAAGACTGGAATGCTGCATAAATTTAAATGTACTTTTTATTTTGTGTTGCTAAGATCAGTTTGTGAATTTAAGAAATGTGATTTTTTTATATCCTTCCCACAGTGTCCTTGTAAGTCCTACACTGCTGGAGTAAGTGGCAGGCATTTCAGACACAAACGCATGCCTGAGGTCCACCCCCTTGTCATAGCCAAGTAGGTATATTTCCCCAGTTTGGGACAGTGTGAAAAGTTTCACTTAGTGCAGCTGTGTTCCTGCTCATAGAAATAAGTGCTGTGCAAGTCTTTTTTCCTTTCTTTTGTGGAGATAAAGCAAGACTGTTCCTGCTGATGAAATTATTATGATATGTAAACAGTGAGATTCAACAACCAAGTGAACTGTTTTTGACATTGGGTGTAAAACTATAACTAGCAATTAGAGAGAGAGAACTTCAGTCTGCCTGTTCTGTTTCTGGGATGTAAAAAATCACAATATAAATAAATGAAAGATTTGTGAAATAATGATGTAAAAAATATTTTATTAGATGTTTTGTGTTGAGTCAGTGTGAGTTATACAAGCGTAGGCACAAAGTAAGTACAAAATATTTGATATTACACCTACTGGATTTTGTGTTCTGTGCAACAAAAGAGTGTGTGCAACTAGATGTGGATTAAAAATAATATCTAATTTGATGATTATTACAGACTCTAAAAGCCTCAGCTAAGATCATTAAAGGTGCTGCTTTTGTTTTGCAAAGAAGCCAGATGAACTTATCTTTCAGTTTATGAATTTAATAAATATGAATTTTGTGGATGTCCTGTGACCAGTGCCTTATAAATCCTACAGTGCACACATGCACACACACACACACACACACACACACACACACACACACACACACACACACACACACACACATATTCCAATGCACATACCCAGTTTCATATACAGACACATACAAACACACACTATACACTGATATATTTACAATCATACCCCAATACACACTACATCACTCTATGCAGACACACACGCATGCACACACACACACATATACATTCCAAGGTGTCCATGTCAGATGGACGAAAGTGCACTTCAATGAAGACCACATAGCCGAGATGACTCAGCTGACAGGACGAATCCCCAACAGCGGTAAGTAGTGCGGACTGGGAGTTAGTCCCATTCCCTCACTGTAGTGCGATCTCGGAGTTGGTATATTTAAGTAGGGGGGGTGTGGGGGATGTTGCTCCCCATATGGGGGTTGCAGGGGGGCTTGCCTCCCTGCTATACATGTTGTGATATGGTTTTTGAGTGTATTATGGAAACGTGAATGTATTCCATTCTGTAATACATTGACTTACCATTGTCGGGGATTCGTCCTGTCGGCAGAGTCATCTTGGCGATGTGGTCTTCATTGAGGTGCGCTTTCGTCCATCTGACATGGACCCAGTCCAACACACATACCCAGTTTCATACACACACACACACACACACACACACACACACACACACACACACACACACACACACACACACATACACACTCACACACATTCCAACACACATATCCAGTTTCATACACACACACACACACACACACACACACACACACACACACACACACAGCTGTACACTGATACATTTACAATCATGCCCCTACACACACTACATCACACTATCCACACAAAACCTTGTGGTACTTACCTGATGTGGCACTACTAAAACTGATACCACCATAGACAGCCGTAGGTATACACCACAGCATGCCACATTCAGTCCTCACTGCTCTGCTCTGGAATAACATGGAAGGGATTGTCTTTGAGTCACTCTGCTGCACTATTTCAATCCCAGTGTAAGGCTTTGGGGCAGAGCATATGACCATTTTACATTAGCTGTGCCCCCATAAGTGATGCACTAGGACACAGTGTTATCCTGTAGATCAGTGTACTACCACGTGTGAGAAGCTTCATACCAGTATAACACTCCAGCAGTCTTTTGCTTTTTTTAGTATGCCACAAGACTGGCCAGATGTCTTCACTGCTTTTACGCAGTTAGACCATTTATTGCATTGGAGATGAGAGCTGGGCATCCCCCAGCTAGACAACAGTCCTGCAACCAGTTCAGCCTAGCCAGGGGTGTTTCATCAGCCCATTTTTTACTTCCATGGTCAGAGCTGGGTGGCAGGGAGTGGACCAGCTTCTGGGTCTGAGGAGGTGACCTACCCTCATCATGGGAGTATCCCCCACCCTCATGGCAGCTTTATGCACTCTGTAGCTAGCACTGGGGAACATGCCACCTCAAACTCTCAGAGGTATGTGTATGTGCACATTGGCAGTGCATCTTCACAGGTTCATGCTCCAAGGATGAAACATCTAATTCTCCCATCCAAGTGATGAGATAAAGCCACTGTCCATCCCTCAGGATGAGTCTGCCAGCTGTTGCTAGTCATGTCCATCCTCCCCTGCCACCTCCTAAAGGTGCCCAAGCTGTTCATCAGGCTCTGGTCTCCTGTGTTGCAGTTGGGACTTTATCTTTCTACAGTCCAGAACTGGCTGATACAGCTGTCTTTGAGCTGCTCCCTCATAATGCACTGCATAAGTCTACTGAAAACAGGATTGCACTATGTGCTATGTGTTTTTGAAGAACCCCCTAGATCTTTTCTTAATAAACCATTTATGTTTTATGTCATTATGGGTATATACATTTGAAAAGTAGTGTCTTCACCAGTCAGTCTGCTATTATTTGATATAAATTCCATTAATATGCAAGCCTGCATTGTATCAGATGAAGCAACATTAAGAATAGATTATCTATTATTGCATTTTAATCCCCTAAAAGATAAATTACAAAGGCAGTTTATATAAGTCCTGCTGTAATTCTGCCATGAATCCTCTATATGGCATAAAAGGCACATATATAAGTGTCGCTACAAAGGAGATGTATTTCCATTCAATTAGTTAAAAAAAATTCTGCTTTTTTTCCTTTGTAAGTATAAAGCTTCTTTACTTTTTGATTAAAGTTATATATTGCCACACCTTTCTTGGTGGCCTCTAAGGATAGAGAATTACCTATCCTTTGTTCTTTCTCATCCGTTCTGTAAAACGTTCCTGTATTAAATGAAGTTCCTGGATATAGCATATACTGATCCTTTCTCCAAGCAAATAAAAAGGTAAGTTAGTACACAATGATGAATTCTTCAGCTGTTGATATTAATGGAATGGAACTGTGGCTTCTTTTCTTTCATTTTAATTGAAATAAGTGGTAAGAACACCCCCTTTACCAAAACAATACTTCTAAATAAGACAAAAATGCAGTAACAAAAGGATAAGAGAATTATTCAGAATTAACATATTATTAAAGTTTTTTGGCACCATACTCAACTTGGGCTAATGTGGGTCTGACTGAGTCATGTCAGGACAATGAAAAACAAAATTAATTTTCAATGAATGTTCTGAACTATGGCAACAATGAGTGTGGAGAACTAAGTAAATAGCAGAATGATCAGATGAACATCCTATTATTCTGCTCTTATACAAACCAGAAATGTTTAAACTTAAAATGATTAATATTCAATAATAATAACATGCTATTTGTACAAAAAAGAAAAAACAAATATGTTTTCAGTTGTTATTTAAAAGTGGATTTGATGAAAATGGAATGCAAGACCTGTTTGACTTGTGAGATCATTTTTTAAGTGTTTTTATAATGCTTTCAACTCTTGCTATATAACTGACATTCAGTGATGATGATATAGTCTCAGGGAAAATACGATTGATACTTTTTTAATGCATACTGTTTAAACAGACTATTTATGGTATAAGCCCCTTTATACATTATACAAAATTACCTTTATTTGTTAGCTTCTGAAATACAAGACATTCAGCCAGCCCAATATTATAGGCCATTGCAGGACCCCCCCCAAAAGAACTTAGTTAAGGTGAACATTAAATGACCCCGCACTAAGTTCTGTTAGATCCTACATGTTTAACAACTTGGGCTGACTAAGTTCTAGTGCAAAGGTTGAACAAGGGTTAAGAAAAAAAAACATTCTCTAATATTATTTACCCTACAACCTGTTCTGATAGCAAAACTGCAAACGTTCATTGCCATTAACATATATAGAAAAAAACAGGCACAGTTAATTAAACAATATTTGTACAAACTCACAGAATAAAGGTACTTTTCTATTTTAAGGAAACAGTAGTCCATATTTGTAGTCTGATAACTTTATATGTGCAAAGATATGTCAACTTATTAGAGACTGTCTAGGCTGTAACATTCTCTTTACTTCTTAGACTAAGTTTGAAGGTTAAGTTAACAAACCAAAAACTCTATTTGCAAAGCTTTAAATAAGAAAAACAATCCTTTAGAAACAAACTGTGGACACAAAACCAGTCCATAACTAGGGTAATATTCTGCATGCAAAAGTAAAACCTTAAAAAAATCAATATCTCTGCAAAGAATTTGTGACTATGGGATATTCAGTAGAAAGTTAAACTGCCAGAAAGCTTGGCGAATATACAATAAGTGATATAAATTATGTCAATGATCTCCTATAGATAAGATATTGCAAACCAGAATTAAAGATGATAAAGAATGCCAGAGACCTGGTTAAATCTAAATCAAAGATTAATATCTGAAAAAGATTGATTTCTTTGACACAATTTGCAGATGGCTGTATCCTTCAGATCAGTAGATGAATTGGATAAAAGATGGGGTCATGATCATCAGATAATCAAACAGTTATTAAATGAGTCAGAACGACATTGTTACATCTTAAATAAATAAAAGCTACACATTTATATACCTTCTAGTATATCCATGCAAGCACTTAGAATGAAAACCTTCGGGGATAATAGCATTTTAGGACAGTGGTAAACACAGCAAGTACAAGTAAGTCCATGTAATATCCGCACCTTACAAAGATGTAAAGTGGCTGAACATCTATAAAGTACAACTGACTGAAAGCAAAAGATAAAACGTTAGTCACTACAACTTCAAGAGTGAGAATCTATGGTCAAATGAACTGAAAATTCGAATGACCGAACAATTTATGGCTTTAAGTTCACCCTTACCTTTACTGATGAATGTTAACCTGGTTCATTTATGTACTGGTATCAGTTTAGGAGAAAACGGAAATGCAGACAATCAGTTTAAGCCACAGAGTTCTTCAAATGTATGGTTGTTTTCTTGCATAACTGATCTCATCAGATAAGTCCTGAAATTGGGACTCTGGCTTACAATCTCTTGATTTTCAAAGATCACATGTGGGTGTTTCCAGCAGTATTCCATTATTGATTGTGATCCATCGATAATGTGGACTTGACCATAACCATCTGTCCTTGAAACCAGATTATTGATATGACTGGTTCTTATTATTCTGTGCACCACATCAATGGCAAAGGACATTGATGACTTGCTGAGTTTGAGAGAATTCTAGTTAACTGAAGAATAGTTGTTACAAGTGAATGAGTGTGACCCTAGTCCTCCTGCACCCCAGTGAACTGAAGGTTGTAGTTCCTGGACCTTGGCTTGAGATTTGTACACTGTCTCCCTGCTATGTTCCTCTTTCCCCTGCTGTATTTTCATCTTGTAGAAGCTTTATGTTAGCATGACGACGTGATTGTTGGAATTCCAGTCATTCTACTTTCTCCTCCATTTTACCCACTTTTAAATATTAGTATCAAAGCCGATCTAAAAATTGTGGGTTATTGGAGTTCAGTTCATTAATCCCATTTACTGCTATTTGGAAATATTTATCTTATTATATTGCCTCATTAGTTATTTTGTTAGTTATTTTTTTTGTAAATGATTTGTAGTCTGACTGCTGAAGGTCAACAATTAGGTCTATTTGATTTTTTTGTCATTGTCTTCAAAACATTTTGGGTTAGATTATATGTCAAGTATTTGGCAAAGCAAAGTATAATTTCAGTTGTCCAAAACAGGATTCACTTTCCATGCTGCTTGAGGTAAGTGACATTATTGGTGGCTATGTCTGGGAAATTCTATGCATTTTTTCTTTTCTGTAAAGTTGTAAATGCAGGTTTTAGTTTGAGCAGAAGTTTTAACAATTCTTCTAATTAATTCCCTTTTATTTTCTGTGTCATTAAATATTCATCCACTTTACTCTTGTTTATCACATGCAGTCATGTTTTATTATATTAGGTTTGGGAAGTGTGAAATGCAGATTTCAGACATACCATGCAAAAAATGTAACTATTTTTCTAAGCACACATGGCAGTTAAAGAAACACCACTGACGACTTGCAGCACAAAGTTACTTTTCCACAGACATTATACAGTGATCTATGGGTAACTCTTGATTTTAATCTAAATTCTGTATTCTGTGATTTGAAACTGTTGGACATTTCACTGAAAATAACTGTACAAAATAGGTTTTATGTTGTTTTGGTGACAAACCTGTAACAGATCTGTAACATGTCAGATCACTAAAGCAAATTCAGTAAACTAGCTTGTATTATAGTGTTAAGTTCCCCACTGAGCCATTTGAGAAATATTAATATTCCATGAAGTATAACACCTTCGTATATCATGGCTTTAGTACAATGTAGGCCATTTTAAGCCCTTGCTAGGCCACTTAAAATTGTCTTTGTTTTGTCCCTGTCCTCAGGACTTTACACCTCATTTTAATTGAACAGAAATGGTCATGCCTAAAAAAGGAGCATGTATTATACAGAGCTTTCTTCTGTTATCTTGATAGGAAGGTTCAGGTGTGATGCATTAACCACTCTCCAAAACATACTAGATGTGGAATAGTATCTAAATATTTCAACATACCTCTTTATTTGCTGTCTGGCATATGGTCTCTCCAATCAATTCTCACATTTGCACCACCTTCAGAAGATGTGCATGGCAGATGGTAAATATGTTTCTGTTCTGAATATAATCTGCTTAATTATAAGTATCATCACCATTAGTATTACTGTTTTTATTGAGTCTTCCTGTTTAGTGAAATTTAATGAGAATATCTTGTTTACTGTTGTGTAACATGTCTGTGTTTCCATTTATACCTGATAAGATTTCATTGGGCCACCTCACTTAGCTGGTTATCAAATAATAAATAAAAAAATATATTTTTGATAAGACCACAATGCCATGATGAGAAACACTAAGCACACTGTTGTCTTTATTATATGTCAGAGATGAGACCTGGGTAAATCTTTTACTTCCTAGTCACATAAAACAACTAAAAAAGACAAACATGAATAATGTATACATTTTCATAATTATACTTTAATTTGTCTCAACTGGAACATTTGCTATAAAAAGAAACGGCAGTGCATTTGAATATACTGAGTTTACAATGCTATATAGAGCTAGATATCACCCCTAGAGGTTTCCGTGCTTTTAAGAATCCATCTATGCCGTTTGACTTGTCAGATGAAACCGATAAACGGTTTCAAGATAGATGGATAGCTGCAGCACATCGTTGCTCATTAGAGTGGGTGCAAATTTCCATTGAGAGGGATATTATGAAACAGCGTAAATTGAAGGAGGATATTTCAGGTCTGTGTAACTAACTCCCTGGCAGTGAAATTGGGTTCTGGTCATCTGCATCAACAAGTTACAGAATTTAATGATAGACTTTCTGATTTAGAACAGAGGGTTCTTAAAAGGAAAAAAGGTAAACTACAAAGAGATTCAAGGGACTACAACTACCACAAGGCTTTCTTCTTGAAAGCCAGTAGAAATAAAAGAAGACAATCTAAACATTCTATTAGCCAGGAAAGCTATCAGAATGAACAGATGACAATCAAGCCTTTTTCTGATACTTCAAGAGGCTCTACTGAGTGGGATACTGATGATGGCCAGTATCCACCTTTACCTCCATCACAGAAACCATAATATTTAAATAATAACTTTTAGAATGGAAAACGACACGCGGATCAAGAACGTAGCCCAGGAGAGGGATTTCGTGATCAACGGAAAAGAAGGAACTTTAAAGGAACTTATAACCAGTGTAACAAGAGCGTTAAATGGAACTGATAATCATGTTTTGATAAAGATTGTGTGAGTAACAATGTTGTGAATTTATCTAATGTTATTTTAGATGATGTGCAGTTATGTGTTCTTAACAAAGGTATTAAATTTATACCAATGACTTTACCAAGATTGTATATGATTAAAATGGAAATATTCAGGATGTACAGGAGGTTGCACTTACTGAATTATTTTTATGAACATAGTGAAATGGATAATTTTGAATTGCATGTAGCTGCTAATACTGGTGACAACATTGATGATTATGATGATAATTTTCTTACATGTGCATCGGACGTAGATGGTGTTAATGCTTACTGCTGTCTAGATACTTCCTGTATTAAAATTAAAAGCGATTTTATTCCACCTTATATGCATGATGGTGTCAAACTGTTTTCTGCTATGGTGACTTTTTCTATGGAAAAGGCATATGATGAATTTATGCATACCAGGAACTCTGTTCCTTACAACCTATCTTTAAGTGAATGGAAGGTTTTGAAAAAATTAGGAGAACAGAGTGAACTTATTTTTAAGCACTCTGATAAGGGCAACAAACTAGTTGTTATGCATATTAATCAATGTATGCAAATGTGTTTTGACCATCTTAATGATTGTGGGATATATGAAAGAGTTTTGGTACAGGACTATACTAAAGCAAAATATAAATTTCAGGTTTTGCTATTTAAAGGCTATAGACTTGGATATTTTGCTAAAAATGACATTGTAAGAAACTTTATAATGAAAATGGTTCTATTGCTTGCTTCTATTGTCTCCCTAAGTTGCACAAAGATATGCATAGACCTCCTGGAAGGCCCATAATTTCAGCTTCCAATTATTTTTTGAAAAATATAGCAGTGTTTCTACATACTTATTTGTTACCTTTTGTGCAGAAGTTGCCCTCGTTCATTAAAGATACATTTGATTTTTTTGCAGAAAATTGAAAATATAGTATGGACTGAGGGAGAGGTACTGGATATCCATAGATGTCAAAAGCTTATATACTTCCATACATCACAAGGATGGTTTGGAAGCTTTGACTTTCTTCTTAGGGGATATTCTAGTTACTAATTATCTCATAGAATTAGTGAACTTCTGCTTAAATAATAATTATGTTGAATTTTGTGGGGATATTTATAGACAGAAAAAAGGTACAGCCGTGGGGGCGTCATTTGCCCCCACGTATGCAAACTTATTTATGGGGAGACATGAAATAGAGTATTTATATAGACATCAGTTTTTTTATTCAACATGTTGTTGTGTACCATAGGTTTATTGATGACTTACTCTTTTTGTGTAAAGGAGGTATTAATATGTTTCATTTGTTAAGGATTTAGATAATAATAGATTTAATATAAAATTTGATGAACTCCAGTCTGGAGTATCAATAACTTTTTTAGATGTTTCTTTGATGGGGAGAGTTAATGAAAAAATGAAGACTAGGATCCATAGGAAATTTAGTGACAATGATCATTTCTTACATAAGACAAGTTGTCACCTACTCCATTTATTGAACTCTCTTCCATATGGTGAATTATTAAGAGTATATAGGTTATGTAGTGATTGTGATGAATTATTTCAAGAAATGATCACTACTATTAATATGTTTTTAAGATGGGGTTATCATTTGACAGATATTAAAGAAGCTGTGTGGTACATTATTTAATATAGATGTTGAGAATAAAAGATGCCCTATGAACCAACAATTATTTGGTAGTAATGAGGGGAAAGATATGTCTGTTAAGAAATAATTTTTTTATAGTTACTACATATAATGTCTTTACAAATGAACAAGTTAAGATTATTAAATATTTTTGGCCCTTTTTTGCTTCAGCTCAAGGAATTTCAAAAAATCTTAAATAGTCATCCTATTTTTTCTTTTTCAAAAGGTAGAAGTATTAAGGACATGATAGTCCAAAACAAATGCATTAGACCTGCGGTGAATTTATGTATAGAATTGATACCTAAAGGCACTTTTGCCTGTTCTAAATGTTCAGTATGTAGTTATTTAGTTGACTATTTTAAATATATAAATGGAATTAAGTTTTGGCCTAAGAATCAGTATAGCTGTTGTACTAATAATGTGATATACACTCTTAAATGCCCCTGCAATCTTTTCTATATAGGCAAAACTAAAAGAGCCTTTAGAATTAGACTGCAGGAGCATATTAAGGACATAAGATCTAAAAGCGTTAGCAGTCCGGTAGCCATGCACTTTAAGTTATTTCACAATAGTGATACATCTGGGCTTCAAGCCAGTATTTTAGTGCAAATAAGTTATGACATAGACAACTCAAAGGTTAAAATTAAATTGTTATATAAAGAAAGTGTATATATTTAAGTTTGGTACTTTGAGTCCTGGTAGGTTTAATGCAGAATGCTCATGGCAAGTTTTAATTTGATTGTTACATAATTGATGTTACATGGGTAATTGTTTAATTGAATGACTATTATAGTTGTTATGGGTTTGTATGTTATTTTGTACTCCTGGAAGGCACTAGATGCCAAGGCGCTAGAGTGTCTGTGTGTTTTATTAAACCTTCTCCAGGACTTTTTTGGCCTTGTTTTTTTTTAGTGGTATTTGGCACAGTTTTTTTCTTTTATTTGTTGTTTTTTAAATTAATGAAAATATCTTGTTTACTGCTGTGTAACATGTCTGTGTTTCCTTTGTTTCAGTTTATGGCTGATAAGATTTCATTGGGCAACCTCACTTAGCTGGTTATCAAATAATAAATAAAAAAAGTATTTTTTGATAAGACCACAATGCCATGATGAGAAAAGCTAAGCACCCTGTTGTCTTTATTATATGTCAGAGATGAGCCCTGGGTAAATATTTTACTTCCTAGTCACATAAAACAACTAAAAAAGACAAACATGGATAATGCATACATTTTCGTAATTATACTTTGGTTACAATATAACTACATAATTTGTAAATTGCAGTTGAAATGTGGCAACAAAATATAGCTACTGGATAATTATCACTTGCATTGAAATTGTCATAACCCATGATAGAGTTGCACTTCAACTAAAACAGTATGAAACAAAGTGTGAGCAAAACAGTAGAATGTTTACAAAGTTTCAAGCTCAGATATGTGTATAGTTACCCACAGGAATAAACCATGAAGTTTGTTATTCACAGTCAGTGCTGGTTTTAAACAAATGCATCCACAAAAGTAAAATAACATATCTAAAGACTGCAATAAAGTTAATTTTGCTAGAACTGTACAAGTCTTTATATCTGTGTTGTGAAGCTGAGAACCACTTGTTCATGTGACCATGGACTTGCAAGTCAGAAATTCAAGTTAACTTTTCAAATGGGACAGTTCTGTAAGTGCTATCATTAAGATTTAATATGAACTATAAAAAGCAAATATTTTTTACATGCTCCTGTAGCAGAAAGTTAAGTCATATGTTTTACCCTCTCCTTTGTCAGAGAGTTAATTCGTAACTATAACCCAGCCAACCCATGTTCCATTAGCTTCAGAGGTGTTGGATTAAGCCAGTCAATAGAATAGGATGGTGCAGCCAATGCCAGCTTGCCTGTCCAAGTGGAAGGGAGACAGCTCTGATCCACCATTTGGGTGGCATCTCTTGAGAGTTCTAGATGCTACACCCATGGAGACTGGACCTGATAGCAGTGCATGCGTAATTGGTCTGGCTACACACAGCCTGTGAATAATGTGTATGTAGAGTTACGCTCATATCCCAAGGTCAGACAGCTATCATAGAGCTCTCTACTGCCTGACTATCACTCTTAGTAGAGACCAACCAGTAAGCTTGACCTGAGGAATGAATGAATGAATTTCAGCTCCTGCCTCAAGGAAGGGATAGGCCTAGTCTTCAATCCTTCCCAGGGAAGATGGTTAACTCGTATGGACCAGCGAATCCAGGACAGAAGAGGGAATTTAGTGAGTTTGTTCCATGGTTCTGGTTGGTTTCCTTAATAGGATCAAATAGGCCAATTGAGCAGTGGTAGAGGAGGCCATGGGGTCCAGTTAGTGCAGACAACAGGTGAAACAATATTTTCTTCTTCTCCTATAGCAGGTGGTGGATTACAAGAGAAAAACAAGCTAGAAACCTCTCTGGAAGAAACCATAAAAAAACGAGAGTGCCTTTAAGGTTAGTAAATTAGGAGGCAGCAGATATGTTTTCAAAATGCATGCACAAAGTACACACAGCTTATCTTGAAAACAGTTTGCATGTGAATGGCTGAGAGCAGGTGTTTGTGTGTATGAAAACACTTTTCCTGTAGGTAGAAAAGTGATGCCTTTAGGGTGTTTACTCCCAAAGCTAAGTTTGATTAGTTACGTTTTGTTGACTACATACTGCTACAGAGTGGTGCTTACAGCCCTAATCTTATCAGTAGTATAAAGAATATCCATGTATATGTCTGTGTATCATATATGTGCGAGTTGCAGTAATTGCAGTATAGTGGTTCAAAAAACAAATTTTGCCCTAAGTGTTATGAGGGTTGCGCCCTTACCACCCACTAACTTATATTGACAGTATGAAGGTTACATTGCAGAGATGAAAGAGGAAAAATTTGGGCAAAAAATGACATTTAAAAAAATATAATTTTAAGGAGTTACAGATGTGATGAGCTGTCATTTGATGAATCACTACATTTTCCTAGAGCATGTTACATTATATCATCTCCGATAAAAGTGACAAACCTGAGCTAGCCTACTAGTGTGGTGATAGGTTGCCCACCTATATCACACAATTGGTTTGAGTACCAACCTAGACAGAGAATTAGTCAAGTTGAGAGAAATGAACAGCTAATGGACAAGTCACCTGTCTGAGAAGGGAGAAGGCATTCACTCTGCCATTCTGTACAATGTCAATGTGTCCATCTTGCTAAAGACATGAGAGTCTACAAGAGGTATGTGAAGGGTGTGGGAGTACGTTGGTACATTTTATGACCACCTCAGTACAGTATACCACAGGAATTTGAGACATGAGTAGTGTGATAACTTCAGAGACCCACCTACTTAGCTCACTCTCAATTCATTTATGTAAACTGCTTACATAATAACTTTGTAAGCTTACATATTTACACATAATTGTGTTGTATCTGCCTTCAGCCCCATGTTTTACCTGATAGATATCCCCCTGGATTAGTCCTGTTACTCTGCTATCAATTTAGTTCTCCAATCAGTTCTAATGTTCCTTCCTTAAATGCCCATCACTTTCCCTTCCCCATTCATCTTCGTAATCTCAGCTCCTGCTGTCAGCCCTTGTAAAACACACAACTCTAAATTATCTCCTTTCTTCATCAGAACATAAATCACTATTTAAACACTATTTTTGCCCCAAATCTAACCATTGCTTCTTATTTACCTGCCTTTTAAAATTCATTTGTGCCTGTGTTCCAGAAGCAGTATTTTAACCACAGACCCTCAAAACACCTGTATTAAGATATATGATGGCATTACGCTATTGTTCACCATTGTCTGTCCATTGTCCATTTTCACTCACTGCCCAGAATAGTTCATTACCTTCCTATAGTCACAATGCTGTTCATTTTGTGAATTTGTACACAGTGCAATATTCAGTACCTTGAAAGCTGTCTTAACCAAAATACTTGGACAGCAGAAGAATCCCACAGTTGAAAAAAAGTAGTTACTACTCATTTGTTTAGCTTAAATCAACACACATTCAAAAATGTACTTCATCACTGTATTCGTAAATTCATTCTATGCAACATGCAGGACAATTTGTCCAGGCTGTCTCTTCTAGGATGCAGTGCAGTTATACAATGCATTTTGCTGTCATTATAGTTGTCTAATATTGTTGTATCATAATTGAAATGTTTCTGTAGCAAGGAACATTGTTAATTCTCATTAGCATACTACTGGCAGAGTGCTACATATTAATCTTAGTTGTAGGTGAGGGGGAACCTATTGTTTGTTGGCAGCTAATTTATCAGTGTTAAGAATATCGTCACTAGCAGGTCACTGGCATCTTGTAACAGTGGTTAGACTCGGGGAGAAGCAAGAAAGTGATGCATTTGTATCACAGTCTTCTTCTTCTCTGAGTTTGTGCAACCTCGGAGTTGGTGTATGTGTGTGTGTGTGTGTGTGTGTGTGTGTGTGTGTGTGTGTGTGTGTGTGTGTGTGTGTGTGTGTGTGTGCGTGTGTGTGTGTGTGTTGGAAAAAAAAACATACGTTACCCCGGCACCCCCCATGTGTGGGGTTGCGCTCCCCACACCCCCTACAAATTATATGTAATAACTCCAAAACTGCTTGCACTGCAATTGGGAAAAGAGTAAATTCCCCTTTTAAAACAATTCTATGCAGATCATGGTACAGGGAAGCAAGAGTTTTTGTGTTCTACAACAGAAACTGCATGTAGAAAATTGTTGACTGCAGTAGGTTTTCTATGTGGTTTAAATTCAATTCTGTTTTCCCCACTCACACACAGTTCCACATCCAAATAGGTAATGTTAGTGGAACTAATTTGGTAAACCTTAAGCCATGTTCTGTGTTATTCAAATCCTTCATAAATTCAAAAAATTTCCCCTGCTTGGCTTTGCAAACAAAAACCAAATTGTCTATAAATCTGCCATAATAAACCACATTCTCAATGAAGAACCTATTTTGATAAACAAATTTGTTCTCAAGGTCACCCATATAGACAATTGCATATGAGGGGGCAAAAGCTACACCACTGCTGTGCCTTTTTAATGAAGAAAAAATTGTTTTTCCCATGTGAAATAGTTATGTGTCAGAAAGTTTAAAGTTTCTTACACACACACACACACACACACACACACATATATATATATATATATATATATATATATATATATATATATATATATATATTAAAAGTATGTTGAAAAGATGTAAAAAAATGTTTGTACTAAAAATTAATATCTAAATCATTGCGACTAAATTATACTGGTCTACGTGGTATATTTAAAAAAAAAGTAATATTATGTTCGATGCCTCTAACTTTGTAATGAAATTGCTGGTTTCAATTATGGTGTTAATTATAGTGTTAATTACACTGTTGAGTTTGGATGAGTATAAAATGGGGGTGTGTTTATACACTTGTATTCCTTAAAGGTGAAAGGCCGAGGTACCAGAATAAATGACTTGAGAATGTTTCACCCTGGAGTTGTTTTTGCCTTGAAGTTGTGCTTTGCTTTATGCTTTATGTTTCTGTTGTCAATAAGTTGAGGTGAAATGAGTTGTATTTATTATTTTTGTGTTCTACAACCTTGGTAATGTCACTGCTTTGAGTAGCAACCTATCAAGTTTTTAAATGTTTTATGATCAAACAACTGCATGTTAATTAAATGATTATTCATAAAAAACCCACAGGCTGGCTCACAATTCTGTTTAAGTTACAGAGCTCCACAAAATGATATATATTGTATTACATCTTATTATGCAGTCTTCCTTGAACAGAAACAATAATGACACATAGCTCTAAATCTATTCAGTATGTAGGAGTTTAACAATCCTGTCCAGCACTTCCATTTCAATCTGCAGACTTTGACAGGTCTTGTTTCATTTTCTTTCTAATGCAGACCAATGTTAAAAGTTATATGGTTTATAAGCATTTCCATTTTTTATTTGCTGACCTTGAAAGATCTTGTTTTATTTATTTTTTAATGCAAACTAATATTAAAGGTTCTGTGGTTCACTCTGAGCTCCAGTTATGCACACTGGGCTTTACCATATTAACAGTTATCTCAAGCTGTTTAACACCTTAGAGGTAGCTTTGTGATTCCAGTTGAGTAAAGCTAATATTTCATTATGTAAGGTATATAGGAGGTATTCACTTACTCACAATGTTGTTGTGTCTTTCAGCTTATCCCGGTTAGGGGTCGCCACAGCAGAACTCCGGTCCGCTAATGTTTGGTAGTGGATTTTTACGTGCCGAGTTACCAGCCCTGACGCACAACCTTAACGAAGGTACGCCCATTCACGCATGTCTCCACACAGAAGACGCTCTAGCTGAGAATCGAATGGGACAACGTCTTGCTGTGAGGCAACAACGCTCACTTACTCGCAATAAATATCATTATTATTCTTGTAAAGGCTCTTTAAGGGGATAATAGATAAATACAACTGGTTTATTTCGAAAATTATATCAAAGCATACCTCTCAACATCCTAACACAAGAAATCTGGACAAAACCTTAAATAATGGGGAACAAAGACCCAAAAATAGGGACAGATTTTAAATAGTGCTCTTATAAACTTAGAATGCTGTTAGAATAACAACAGTTTTGTGCTAGCTTCCATTTTCTGAGAGATATAAAGTCTAAAACTCAAATGTATGTCATTATTTAGTGACTTCAATCCTCTGTAGTTTGCTAGAAAAACACAAACTTTAAGAAGAGCAGACCAAAAATATGAGTCAAAAATCTGAACATTCTGCAGAAATCTGGGTAGGTGAGAGGTATGTATCAAAGCCATGATTAAATCATATTATTTCTGTCTTTACACACTGTAATTTAGCAATTTTGTACAGTTACCGACATATAGGACTAGCATGCATCTCTTGTGACAGTAACCTTGCAGCTTTGCTAACTTCATTGTAAACCAACATGTGCAAACTGAGCGCAAATAAGGTAATTAAATTACAGGTAACTTTAGTTTTTAGAACATCTCTCTCTCTCTCTCTCTCTCTGTCTCTGTCTCTGTCTCTCTCTCTCTGTCTCTCTCAATACTGATTTCATCACTTTGTGCCCATTGCATGTACACTCCTTAGGCCCTTAATGAGTCATATGCATGGAAAATGGTAGGGCTAACTGACAATGAATAATCATTGCCTGAATGACAGTCACACTGGTAGCTTTATTTTTGATTTTCCTGTTTGTTTCAAAACATTAGCTGCCCCCCCCCCCCATTCTGTACTTCTAACTGCAATCTGTCTTTATATGCTGTACTATTTGTATGCTCTGCTGTTTTTCTACTTCTACTAAATCTTTTCTCTTATAAATTCTTGTCTTCCTAATTTCCACATAACTCCTTGGTAAAATTGGCTTATTTTCTTTCAGTAAGACTAGATCAAGGGCCTATGGAACTAACCAAAGGGGCGGTGAATACCGCACAACGTGGCTGGGCTAATATATGCCTTCGGACAGATAGCCCAGTATCTACCTATGAACCTACCTATGCAAAACAACCAAGTCAGAGTACCTACTGCCTTTTCTTATTGTTTCTTTAGACTTGCATATCTGTGAAATCAGGGCCAGCCCTTTTCATCATACTATTGGCTATCCACCACTTTTCTGGTCTATTCTGATCCTCCCCCTCCCCACAAGATCAATTGCAGCCTAATCAGGGCCAGCCCTTTTCATTACACTATCGGTTATCCACCACTTTTTCTGGTCTAGTCTGTCCTCCCCTCCCCCACAAGATCTATTACAGCCTAACCTAGCTTTCTTAAGCTACAGGAGCCATTTTTAAAATCCTCTTGGTGTAGCTGCCTGTCTCTTTGAATGGCTCATACCTAAGGTTATTTTTCATATTTGTTTCTCCATTTGTAAAATGCATTGATGTTGATTTACACCATTGTAAAGTATAATGCAGCTAGTCATGTATTTTTATGGGAGACAGTATTTTCAGTAACTATGTGTGCTTGAAACTGTTTACGTAGCCTTTGTGATATTGTGGCTCAGATACTGTGCTTACTAGAGTATAGACTTGTTATTGCTTTGTTACTTGTGTAGAGCATTTATTGTTGGAATATTTATTTGCTGCTCACTTTATTATTGCATTTTTTTTAAATGCCTAGTTATTAGTGTGTACATTTCCTCACATATTGTTTTAGAATATGTTATACCACTTAATTGGTATCAGTATTCCTATATATTTGCAACTGCATTAATCTGTTGAATGTGATAACTGACAAAACTTGTCTTAATTTACACATTATCACAAATTGAGGCATTTATCTGTGTACAGATGACTTAGTTATTTTTTCTTTTCACTCCTCTGTTAGTAGCTTTGTATCTTTTGCATTTGTTCCTTAACAGTTGCTGTATTTTGTATTAATATTGATTATTTTTCTTCCCAGCTTCTCCTTTTAATTCTACTTTCCCTGGATCCCCACCAAGCCAGGTTCGATCTATTGGCCTGCAGTGCTTTTTAACAGAACCGGACAACCTTGGATTGAGTGTTATTTTCAAAATATACAAAAATGATGTTTTATCCTCCAGACAAATTTAATTGCTAGCCCTTGTTTAATTTCTATTTTTTAAGTGAATCACTCCATCACGGATGTTAGCTTGCCCCCTCCCCATACTGTACCTCCTAACAGCAGTCTCCCTTTGCAAGCTGTTTCAACTATTTGAAAGCCCTGCTGTTTTTCTAGTATTACTAAACCCTTTCTCCTATAACTTGTGGTCTTTTTAAATCCCACATACTCCTGGTTACAAGTGTTTATTTTATTTCAAAAGAAAGGTTTGCAAAACAAGTAAGTCTAAAGTACCTACTGATTTTCCTGATTGTTTAAAAACATTAGCTGCCCCCCCCCCCCATTCTGTACTTCTAACTGCAATCTGTCTTTATATGCTGTACTATTTGTATGCTCTGCTGTTTTTCTACTTCTACTAAACCTTTTCTCTTATAAATTCTTGTCTTCCTAATTTCCACATAACTCCTTGGTAAAATTGGCTTATTTTATTTTAGTAAGACAGGTATGCAAAACAAGCAAGTCAGAGTACCTACTGCCTTTTCTTATTGTTTCTGTAGACTTGCATATCTATGAAATCAGGGCCAGCCCTTTTCATCATACTATTGGCTATCCACCACTTTTCTGGTCTAGTCTGATCCTCCTCTCCCCACAAGAACAATTGCATCCTAATCAGGGCAAGGCCTTTTCATTATAACCTATACACCCACTGATAGTCTTCCTTCATCTATTATAGACAGTAACCACTCCCACCCTTCAAACAACCTACAACATCACTGTACCTAAACGTCCTACTACTCAGCTAATATGTACAACCACACCATACCTATACTCACTGCATGCACACTCCTTGCATACATCTCATCTTACCAAACCTCCACCATTACAAAATGCAGTAAAATTCAGACCACAGGACTGGCAAATCGGACAATGAGGCAACAAACCAGGAGTTGAAAAAAATAATAATAATTTAATCCACGGAACAATGACTGAGCGCTTTATCCAGTAACACTGGTTTCATCAGAGTCCATGATAGACACACCCAGTAACCTTAAATACCATTTTATTACAATTACTTAATTAATTAATGGACTGAAGAACTTCTTAATTTCTTATAATAAAAAATTAACTTTAAAAATGCATAAGAATACATGAAAATAAAAATATATATAAACATACACTTACCTAACCAACAATATACTCTATTATCGTATAATTGTGCAAAACCTACCCAATTAACATGTTTGAATATACTTATGAGTAAACTGCTTGTTGTTTACACAGAATCTCAAATTCAAAGTTGATATTATACTAAAATATTCTATATACAGTGTTTATGACAATTAATAACTATTAGTTGACCTTTATATATGATACATGTTAAATATTTAACCCATTTGTATCAAATATGAACAGTGTAACCAACATTCTCTACTCAAATAAATTGTGCTTTATATTTTAACACGGGCTTCAACGAAATGCATTCATTAAGCCCTGGAAACTTCGTGGCATTCAACCTTATTTGCCACTCAGTTTCACGTAGACCTACATAATTTTTGATGTCACAATCAGCATTTGGTTTCACCCTATCCACTATAAAAAATAAAAACTTTTTAAATCCCTGACAGTTATTGGAATGTAGATATAAGGCATTGTGTTCATCCCTCCTTCTCATAGAACTACAGTGTTCACTTATTCTTTCTTTTAAGCTTCTTGTCGTCATGCCCACGTAGAATGCCTCGCAGGTCATGCATGATGCTATATATACACAATTTCTAGTGGTACAATAACAAACCCCAGGACATGCAATAGTACGTTTGTATCCCGCTATACTCAGGTAAGTACCCTCAGCAATATACCTACATGATTTGCACCTACCACATTTGGTCATCTTAGATCTTACATATCTACTACTATTCCTTTCTAATATATCTTTCAAATTGTTACCTCTGGCATATGTTATAACAGGGCGTGCACCCAATATTGCTTTCATATCCTGGTCCATAAAGTAATCCCAAAGACCTCTAAGATTGGAACTCAATTCACATGCCTTCTCACTATACTTAAGTATAAATCTTGGAGTGTCCTCTCCACTGCTAGTACCAGTCTGTTCATTCTCCTTATTCAATGCTTTTATCATTCCCCCACCATTTCTCAAAATCGGTGCATATTTGTTTCTTCTCCCCCTATATATTTCCTTTTTAACCTTTGTCAGCATTTCAATAGGGTAACCCCTTTCAAGGAACATACCAATAAGTATATAAATCTCAGCCCTAAAGGTATCTTCCTCACTAATAAGCCTAGATAGCCGGACCATTTGGCCCTTCACCAGCCCCTTCCTTTGATACAACGGATGGCAGCTTGAGAAGTGTAGCATAGAGTTAGCATAGGTCAATTTTCTATAAATAGTGCTAATGAACTCTGTACTGTTTTTCGTTATTCTAATGTCCAGATAGTTGGCTACATCTGGATCCCACTTATAGGTGAATTTAAGAAATTCTGATGTCCCATTCAGATATGCAACAAAGTCAATAGCACTTTGTTCGTCCCCTTTCCAAACAAAAAGCAGGTCATCCAAAAACCTATTGTATGAAAGGATGTTATCATAGTAACTGGACCCAAGAATATGTTCTTTTTCCCATGCTAATAATACTAAATTGGCAAACACGGGGGCACATCGTGCCCCCATTGCCACTCCTGTGGATTGCTGATATGTTTCCCCTTCAAATAGAATAAAATTATTCTTTAATATTATCTCCATCAGGTCATAGCATAGTTCTAGTTTTCCTCCATCAAAATTTGTACTAGTCCTCAAGCTGTCATAAAATAAATCAAGTCCTTGTTGATGTGGAATCACTGAAAATAAATTAATGACATCTATAGTCAAAAAACTAAGACTGTTCTTATCCACAAATTCTATCTCTTTTAACCTTTCAAGGCAGTGCCAAGAATCTTTAAGGATATGACCTGCATCCGTTAATGCTGTCTTACATTGTTTGTCAACATACGCTGCTAGTGGTTCAGTTTTGGCCCCTCTGGCTGAGACTATGGGTCGAAATTGTAAATGTTCCGTTCCTTTGTGTACCTTGGGTATCCCATGAATCCTTGCTAACCTAGGATTTTTAACCATAAGGTAATCAAACTCAATCTCATTGATGGTCCCCTGATATAGTGCATCATGTAGGAATAAATCAATTTTATAATACGCTCTATTAATTTCATTGATGGTAACTCTCCTGTATGTATCTTCTTCACATAAAATTCTCATCATCTGACAACTGTAGTCTACATTACTCATTATGACCATCCCCCCACCCTTATCAGGTTTCATAAACCTATATTGATTGGATGTAACCAATTCA
Source organism: Protopterus annectens (assembly GCF_019279795.1). NCBI lineage: Eukaryota > Metazoa > Chordata > Ceratodontiformes > Protopteridae > Protopterus > Protopterus annectens. The sequence goes on from NC_056733.1 coordinate 264,645,646, forward strand.
TTGAGCAAACTTCTCTCAGCATTGGTCAAATTATCATCTTGTCCACTATTGCGAGAACAAATTTTCCTAAATTCATACTCCACCAGCTGCTCAAATGCATAAAGCTCATTATTAGGGGGTGGCATAAATGTACTTTTTCTTTTCAATGTTCTACTTGCCTGTCTGTTGTTTTGTAAAAAATCCATTGACTGCCTTGTGTTGAAATAGATTTGTAAATTCAACTTTCTCATATATAGTTTCAAATTAACAAGTAACTGTGTGACATCAAGATGAAAATTGGGTACAAATTTATTTCCCCTACTGAATAAATCAAAATAAACCTCATTAATCACCAAATCTGTGTAATTATAAATAATAAACCCTTTTGCCTTAACAATTTCATGTTTCATACCAGATGCTGATTCAACCAAATTACTGAACACTGTATCCGATATATTATTATTTCCACTACTACCTAGGTTACTATTTTCACCTATATCACAGCCGTTTGTGGACAACTCATGTATTTCATTGGAATTTCTTCCATTTTTATCTGTAGCATCCACCATGTTCCTGGCTAGTATCGACCCCTCATTGATTTCTACCCCCCTCCCCTTTTCCGAAAAAATTTTTTTTTGGTATCCATCAACATCATTCAATACATAAAACAAATTGTTTTCCATTTCACCTTCCTTATCCAAAGGTGTTTCAAACTCATACACATTTGCAAAGTTGGGTAAAGTATGCACAATAACATTTTCTTTCTCACTACTATTACCAGTATTGTCAGCATCGCTGCTGAAATACCTAGAAAAATTACACTCAGAGTATAGTGTTTCAATATCATCACATATATTAAAATTGACACCAAAGTCCATATTCAAAATGCCTCCTGTTGTTGTTTTCTGCCTCTCCTTCTGGGGCTCGAGTGCATTAACCTGCCGTTCTGCGGTTCCCTGCTCTGAATCCTTTCGGACCGACGCAATGGTGCTGGTGGGTCTAAAAAAACCTCCCCCTCTTGCCCATTGTCAGTCGTATTTTGTTGTAAATTGTTGGAACCCACCCTATGACTGATTCTTTTCATAGGGTGTGAAGCAAACCGCCCTGGTGGAAAAGCAGTCTTATTTTGATATACAGCACTGTCTCTACTAAGTTTTTTGTTTTTCCGAACTATATTTTTTCTGACAAATGCATCTATGTTCTGAATCACCCTATCATAGTGATTCTGATGTTGAAAAAATAAAAGATCCTTAGTAATACTGACATCAAGCTTAGAAATTTCTTCACGTAACTGCTTAATTTTGATCTCATTATTGCGTAAAATAATGTCAATAAGTTGCATACCTGTACGTTGAAAAAGTTCAATTAAATCATGGTGAGCATCCGTGTCAGGGTCTATTCCCATTGGAAGCTTCCAGACACGTAAACCCTTTGGTATTTGTTGTAATTCCTTGGATTTCACCAAAAACGCGGTATCCAACTGAATAGCCCTATATTTTACACAAAGTTTTTCGTAGTTGAAAATTTGTTCCCTAAGCGTTAATGCAGGCTGGTGCAGGTTGGTGTTTGGTCGCAGTGTATTCGTACCAAAGTTCCCATCAATATCCGGGGCCTCAAACCACAAAGAGAGGTCCCGCCGCTGAGTTGTTTCACTTAAAGGAACATGGTCCTTATTCACAGAAGTTAGCGTCACCTCCTTAGGTCTAACACTTCCCACCGCTCCACTGTAAGTTTTGACAATATTAGTTCTTTGCCCCGGTGTGATCTCATCGGGGGAGTGCAAGGTGTACAATTCCACTTGAGAATCTGTAATGCTGTTGGTAGGTGTGTTACTGTTGGTAGGTGTATTGCCATTAACACCTCTTTCCTTATTGTAAGCCTTGACCAGCTTACCAATAACCGCAGTAAGTTCTTTTAAGATATTCTCCATACTCCGGTCTCACCTCGTCAAATTAGCCAAACACAGGGTCGCCACAGAAAACCTCAAACGAACACCAGGCTCCAAACCAGGAACTCACCAAGACAAAATGCAGTAAAATTCAGACCACAGGACTGGCAAATCGGACAATGAGGCAACAAACCAGGAGTTGAAAAAAATAATTTAATCCACGGAACAATGACTGAGCGCTTTATCCAGTAACACTGGTTTCATCAGAGTCCATGATAGACACACCCAGTAACCTTAAATACCATTTTATTACAATTACTTAATTAATTAATTAGCTGAAAAACTTCTTAAACCTCCACCATTCCCACACTCAACCACTACCACTGTACCACCACACACACCACCACTCATATCCCACCTCTACTCTACTACTCTTTCATCAGATCAACAACCTTCCCAATACACCCTCTATATAGACTACAGACCACAATACCTAAACTAAAAACAACCCCACAACCTAACATAACCCTACCACCATACCTATTACCCACAGAACACAATCAAAAAACTTCCCTTATAAGCAAGCATATACAGAAATTGATAAAACTAATAATCTCATCCATATCCAACCTAACACTCAGTGGAGACATCCATCCCAATCCTGGTCCCTCAATCTCCAACCCCTCCCCTTATAATCAGACTACAAACCACATCTTCTCCCAAATCACAGCCAATAGAAAGCCAACCTACCTCCTTCTGATAAGCCTAAATATTAGAAGTATATGCAACAAGGTGCATGAATTCCATGCCACCATAGACTTCTACTCCCCTGATGTAGTGATCCTTACAGAAATGTGGTTAAAACCACACATTACTAATGATCAAATCCTCCCTACCGGTTACAATATACAAAGAGTAGACCGACTAAACAAAAAAGGAAGTGGTATAACTATAATATTTAAGCAGCATCTAGACATCCAGATCTTAAAGTTAGCAGCTCCCCAAATAGGTAAGGAAGAAATAATATATACCAGCCTTAAAATAAACCAAAATAAAACCCTAAACATAATGGGTTGCTACTTCCCACCTGGCCACAACATCCCTCCACTTGAACCCCTCCTCAGCTGGACTACCCACCACCTACCCCAAGAAACTTTAATTTTAGGAGACTTAAACACTGACTGGCAATCCTGCTATAGCAACCACCCAACCCATTATGTAACCCTTCATGGCTTCACCCAACTAGTCCAGTCACCTACTAGGATAAATAACTCCAACAAACACACTACCCTTGATTGGATACTAGTCAATAAGAGTCCCCCCCAGTCATATATAGCAGGCTGCTTATCTGACAGCCTCAGTGATCACTCCCCAACCTTCCTACTAAGAAAACACCTTTTATAAAGCGAAACCCAACATCTACTGTCAAATACGCAAAAATAAAAAACTTCAACCCTCTCTCATTCAGCTCATCCCTAAAAGACTGTAACTGGCAACCTCTAAAATACCTCAAACTAGATGACGCAGTTGACTACTTTAATAAAACATTCCTAAGCATCCTTAATTACCATGCCCCCATAAGACATTCCTGAACTAGAGCCCAACCATCCCCATGGCTACAAAAAAACACCAAGTCTGAAATGAAAAACAGGGATAAAGCCTGGGGCAACTGGCGCAAAACCAAAATCCCCTCTACTAGGCAAAAATTCCTAGAACTACGCAATAGAACCAAAAAGCTTATAAAACAGGACAAAATCCAATACTACTAGTCTGCCCTTACTTCCTCCCAACATAACCCGAAACAATTCTGGTCCTCAATACACTCCATCCTCCACCCAGGTAAAGTAAGTACACCCACTCCTAACTTAACTCACTCTTCTGAAAATATTGCTACTTCTTTCAACAATCACTTCACACAAACCGTACTATCATTAGCTAGACCACACACACACCCCAAAACCCCCCATAAACACACACCATCAACTACAACTAACAATCTCCCCACTAGCTTCTCTTTCTCTCCTGTTCTTACCTCCAAAATAAAACTATTAACTAAACTTAAACCCACCAGATTAGCAGCAGGCAACCTCCCAAGTGAATACCTTCACCTTGCAGCTGACGCTCTGGCCTAACCAGTATCACTCTTGATTGACAGATCTCTGTCAGAAAGTTATGTTCCCACACTAGGGAAAGTCTCACACATAATTAACAGATATCTGTCAGGAAGTTATGTTACCACACTAAGGAATGTCTCACACATAATTAACATATCTCTGTCAGAAAGTTAAGTTCCCACACTATGGAAAGTCTCACACATAATTAACAGATCTCTGACAGGAAGTTATGTTCCCACACTGTGGAAAGTCTCACACATAATTAACAGATCTCTGTCAGAAAGTTATGTTCCCACACTATGGAAAGTCTCACACATAATTAACAGATCTCTGTCAGAAAGTTATGTTCCCACACTATGGAAAGTCTCACACATAATTAACAGATCTCTGTCAGAAAGGTATGTTCCCACACTATGGAAAGTCTCACACATAATTAACAGATCTCTGTCAGAAAGTTATGTTCCCACACTATGGAAAGTCTCACACATAATTAACAGATCTCTGTCAGAAAGTTATGTTCCCACACTATGGAAAGTCTCACACATAATTAACAGATCTCTGTCAGAAAGTTATGTCCCCACACTGTGGAAAGTCTCACACATAATTAACAGATCTCTGTCAGAAAGTTATGTTCCCACACTATGGAAAGTCTCACACATAATTAACAGATCTCTGTCAGAAAGTTATGTTCCCACACTGTGGAAAGTCTCATACATAATTACCAGATCTCTGTCAGAAAATTATGTTCCCACACTATGGAAAGTCTCACACATAATTAACAGATCTCTGTCAAAAAGTTATGTTCCCACACTATGGAAAGTCTCACACATAATTAACAGATCTCTGACAGGAAGTTATGTTCCCACACTATGGAAAGTCTCACACATAATTACCAGATCTCTGTCAGAAAGTTATGTTCCCACACTATGGAAAGTCTCACACATAATTAACAGATCTCTGTCAAAAAGTTATGTTCCCACACTATGGAAAGTCTCACACATAATTAACAGATCTCTGTCACGAGAGTTATGTCCCCACACTATGGAGTCTCACACATAATTAACAGATCTCTGTCAGAAAGGTATGTTCCCACACTATGGAAAGTCTCACATATAATTAACAGATCTCTGTCAGGAAGTTATGTTCCCACACTATGGAATGTCTCACACATAATTAACAGATCTCTGACAGGAAGTTATGTTCCCACACTAGGGAAAGTCTCACACATAATTAACAGATCTCTGTCAGAAAGTTATGTTCCCACACTATGGAAAGTCTCACACATAATTAACAGATCTCTGTCAGAAAGTTATGTTCCCACACTATGGAAAGTCTCACACATAATTAACAGATCTCTGTCAGAAAGTTATGTTCCCACACTGTGGAAAGTCTCATACATAATTACCAGATCTCTGTCAGAAAATTATGTTCCCACACTATGGAAAGTCTCACACATAATTAACAGATCTCTGTCAAAAAGTTATGTTCCCACACTATGGAAAGTCTCACACATAATTAACAGATCTCTGACAGGAAGTTATGTTCCCACACTATGGAAAGTCTCACACATAATTACCAGATCTCTGTCAGAAAGTTATGTTCCCACACTATGGAAAGTCTCACACATAATTAACAGATCTCTGTCAAAAAGTTATGTTCCCACACTATGGAAAGTCTCACACATAATTAACAGATCTCTGTCACGAGAGTTATGTCCCCACACTATGGAGTCTCACACATAATTAACAGATCTCTATCAGAAAGTTATGTTCCCACACTGTGGAAAGTCTCACACATAATTAACAGAGCTCTGTCAGAAAGTTATGTTCCCACACTGTGGAAAGTCTCACACATAATTAACAGATCTCTGTCAGAAAGTTATGTTCCCACACTGTGGAAAGTCTCACACATAATTAACAGATCTCTGTCAGAAAGTTATGTTCCCACACTATGGAAAGTCTCACACATAATTCCCCTACACAAAGGAGGCCCCACCACAGATCTAACCAATAACTGCCCCATAGCTATTCTCTCGCCACTCTCCAAAATACTAGAGTCAAGTCTCAGATCACCTCCTTGCTAACAACCTCCTCTCCAACACACAACACGGTTCCCAACCTAACCATAGCACCACCATCGCCTTACTCTCTTTCTCTAACACTATCCTACAAAATAAAAATGCAGGTTATCTCTCCTCAGCTACCTTCCTAGACCTCTCTAAAGCTTTCAACATGGTCCCACACAAACAAATCATCTCTCTTCTTAATAACCTATCCTTCTCTCAACCAATCATCAACTGGTTTCAGAGTTACCTATCTGACTGCCAACAAGCAGTTGTTTGGCAGGACGACCTATTCCCCCCAACTACCATTCTCCATAGGGGTTCCCCAAGGGTCCATCCTGGGACCCCTACTCTTCTCTATTTTCACCAATAATCTATCCTCAGCCACAACACATGGCACACTCATACAATACGCAGATGACTCAACCATCATCTGCACAGCCCACTCCCTACCCGGACTGCAAAAAGTCACACAGTAAGCATTTTCTTCTATTGAAACTTAGCCAAGGCCCAACTAATACTCAACCCAAACAAAACAAAATTACTAATCTTCCAACCCACCAAACTTACCCTAGACAGCTCTCACTTTAACATCACAGCAAAAGACAACACCTCTATCCATCCTACAGAACACACCAAATTACTAGGAGTAGAAATAGACAATAAACTGAACTTTGACATTCACATTTCCATGACCATTAAAAAACTAGGAGCATTATATAGAAATCAACAACTACTTACCAAAGCAGCTAAAATTTCGATAGCAAATTCTCATCTTATTTCTACCCTACTCTATGCCGCTCCAATATTTACTAACCTTAGACAATGCAACCTAAATAAGCTTGAAACCTGCTACAACAAAATCGCCAAATTCGCCACAGGGGCTTCCTACCGTACTCACCACTGTCTCTCACTAGCAGAACTGGGCTGGCTAGAGCTCCTCCACCTCTTCCAATGGTACCAACTCACCCACAAACTAATAAACCAACCACTAAAAGTCCCATCCCTCCAGAATCTACTCCAACCCTACATAACTACGAGACCACTAAGATCCAGCCACAAAAACTTCCTACAGGTCACAAGAGCCATTAACTCTGCTGGAGAAGCATTATTCTCCTGCACTGTAGCCAAACTCTGGAACTCCCTCCCATCCTCAATTACCTCTGTAACTTCTTGCACCCACTTCAAATCCTTACTAAAATCACACTTACAAACTTGCCAGAAAAGCCCTTGCAACCACCCCCTCTACTACTATCCACTTCACCCACCTGCTACCTCTCTCGGCCCCCTAACAACCTACTCTTAGCAAGCTTGGCTACTCATGTTCCCAGCTACCTACCACATAATACTAACTTCTTGTAGCAACAACTGCTAATGGCTGTTATGTACCACAAAAACAGATTGTATCAATTGCTCACTGATGAATCGCAACTACATTTGTAACCATGTTTAGTATATGTCACCATATTTTAAAATTGTACTATGTTCTACAGCTGTTTTACATCTATGTTTTATTCTTGTTTTACATCCTCAGCTGGACTAATGTCTATATTTAAATGCTATGTTTTTTAACTGTATAATGCAAGTAATACTTAATGTGGAGCTTTTCTCCCCAGGCCTCCGCTGAAAACGGACCTGTGTCCAGTCTGACTCTCCCAAGTCAACAAATGTAAATAAATAAATAATAAATTTATGAGGTGGAAGATCTCAACTTCATCAGTCTTGGAGAAGGAGTAACAGAAAATAACCCACAAACAGGGAAAGGAGAATATATTGAAAGTATACTCATGAAATCTAGTCATAAACCTGCAGAAAAAAATAATTGTATTGATCACACTCTAACAAAAGTGTATGAAAGAAAGATATCAACTTTTTACCAGATCAAATACCAAGTTAATACATATCAACTCCTTACCATATCAAATATCAAGTTATACAAATTTTGATGCAAAATGCATGCTTTTTGCTTTTTATTTTATTAAGAACATCCCCCTGCTTTTTTCAGAACTAAAATCCCAACCTAACATCATGATGAAAGAATGAGCTCAAAAGGGCTCACTACCTAAATATTGCTCATACTGTATTTCCACATTAAATGCATCAGCACTGCAGTAGTGTCTTACTTTCCAGAAAGACAAGTTTGTAACTACTTCTTGCAGGTGGAGTACCATACACTGAAAATTAACATGTGATGATGTAATAGTGAAGTTTCAATATAAATAAGAAGTTGTTCCTGTAAAGAGAACATTTTTGATTACCCACAGCGCTCTGCAGTTGTATGTGAATCATTGCTTATCACCTACCAAAACGCCATTCTATGGGTTAGGTTCATACTTCCTAACCTCTTAGAGTAAGAATTTGGGACAAAGCCGAAAATAATAAAGAAAAAAAGGCCTAAAAATCACGGACAAAACTAATATTGCTCTTATATTCTTAGATAGTTGATAGAATAACAGGTCTTGCATCAGCATGCATTTTAAAGGATATGAAGTCTGTAACTCAAATGCCTTACATTGTTTAGTGACGTCAGCCTTCAGTGATTTGCTCTAAAACCGTACATTGTATTAGGAACAAATGAAAAATATGAGGCAAAATTCTAGACATTCTGTGAAATTCTGCAAGGTTGAGAGGTATGGTGTGGTTAAAGGAAAATAACTTAAACAGTGAAACTAAACATTCAAATGTTTATCTTTTGCAAAACCACTTGCAACTTTATCATAAGTATAAAGGGAAA